>NC_140020.1:28122905-28376456 GCF_964263955.1 Coregonus lavaretus
ATCTAATATCATGATCCTATCACAGGTGCAAAGTGTGTACCAGTAAACTGCAGTCAAACATGCAGAAATCCCCTTTGATTGTTGTGAGACAGCTTTCATAAAGATATGATTTAGACTGGATCAATGCAATATAATTACAAGGTTGATTATTACCCACTAATTACACATTTCAGCTCTACCACAGACAACTCAAAATCCACGGCTGAATGCTACATGCTGTTACGTTGTAATTAACATGTTAAAGTAAGATGCAAAAATGTGTCACGTGATATATACACAACAAAACGACAACATTAGAAACAGATTTAAACAGGAAATAAACCAAAAACGTACAAAACTTACTTCCGGTCGGGATCAAGTCCCTGTCTGGAATGAACAGTTTATACCCATAATGCCTCTCCAGGACGTCGGGGAGGATCTCCAGGGCGAAGCGTTCCTCCTCACGGGTCTCCTGACTCCACTGGTCCGGGTCCACTTTGGAGTAGGATAGATAGGCATCATAGTCCTTATTATCTACAGGAGTAACACAGACCAGTCCATTACTTCACTATAGAGGATATTAGTAACACAGACCAGTCCATTACTTCACTATAGAGGATATTAGTAACACAGACCAGTCCATTACTTCACTATAGAGGATATTAGTAACACAGACAGTCCATTACTTCACTATAGAGGATATTAGTCACACAGACCAGTCCATTACTTCACTATAGAGGATATTAGTCACACAGACCAGTCCATTACTTCACTATAGAGGATATTAGTAACACAGACCAGTCCATTACTTCACTATAGAGGATATTAGTCACACAGACCAGTCCATTACTTCACTATAGAGGATATTAGTCACACAGACCAGTCCATTACTTCACTATAGAGGATATTAGTAACACAGACCAGTCCATTACTTCACTATAGAGGATATTAGTCACACAGACCAGTCCATTACTTCACTATAGAGGATATTAGTAACACAGACCAGTCCATTACTTCACTATAGAGGATATTAGTCACACAGACCAGTCCATTACTTCACTATAGAGGATATTAGTAACACAGACCAGTCCATTACTTCACTATAGAGGATATTAGTCACACAGACCAGTCCATTACTTCACTATAGAGGATATTAGTAACACAGACCAGTCCATTACTTCACTATAGAGGATATTAGTAACACAGACCAGTCCATTACTTCACTATAGAGGATATTAGTCACACAGACCAGTCCATTACTTCACTATAGAGGATATTAGTCACACAGACCAGTCCACTACTTCACTATAGAGGATATTAGTCACACAGACCAGTCCATTACTTCACTATAGAGGATATTAGTAACACAGACCAGTCCATTACTTCACTATAGAGGATATTAGTCACACAGACCAGTCCATTACTTCACTATAGAGGATATTAGTCACACAGACCAGTCCATTACTTCACTATAGAGGATATTAGTCACACAGACCAGTCCATTACTTCACTATAGAGGATATTAGTAACACAGACCAGTCCATTACTTCACTATAGAGGATATTAGTCACACAGACCAGTCCATTACTTCACTATAGAGGATATTAGTCACACAGACCAGTCCATTACTTCACTATAGAGGATATTAGTCACACAGACCAGTCCATTACTTCACTATAGAGGATATTAGTCACACAGACCAGTCCATTACTTCACTATAGAGGATATTAGTCACACAGACCAGTCCATTACTTCACTATAGAGGATATTAGTAACACAGACCAGTCCATTTACTTCACTATAGAGGATATTAGTCACACAGACCAGTCCATTACTTCACTATAGAGGATATTAGTCACACAGACCAGTCCATTACTTCACTATAGAGGATATTAGTCACACAGACCAGTCCATTACTTCACTATAGAGGATATTAGTCACACAGACCAGTCCATTACTTCACTATAGAGGATATTAGTAACACAGACCAGTCCATTACTTCACTATAGAGGATATAAGTCACACAGACTACTCTGACTCCATAGGGCTTCTGACTCAATAGGGCTTCAGACTCAATAGGGCTTCAGACTCAATAGGGCTTCAGACTCAATAGGGCTTCTGACTCAATAAGGCTTCTGACTCAATTGTGCTTCTGGACTTCTCATGACTGCATTGGTTATTTTTAGTTATCATATGACACAGACATCACGCACCACGACCAAACCCATGTCATCATAAGTAGGGCAACTTGTCATTGGTCTGTTTCTCCTGGTCAGGTCACATGGTCAGGGATCGATAACCATGACAGATTTGCAGACTATCAACGTGGTGAAGATGTACAGTATCTTAGTTCTCTCTGCATAGCGGAACAGCAGGAAGAAACATGATAACTGCGTCACACTGACTGACCTCACTGCCAGCTCCCACTCCTCTGGGTACATTTTATTACAATCCAGCCTCTTTTGCCAAACAATGTCACTGTGTTCACTGTGACTGGGCTAAGGTAGGAAACTGAACGCTTCCCTAGGCACAAAATGGCCCCGACACATCCTTTATCTGCACGGCAGCCAGGCACATGAAAAATATGATTGATGCAGGATTTGAAAGGATTAAACGGCGAGGAGAAAAGCCCAACATGGGAGGTGATAGTGGTAATGTTTTCCCGTGCAGGAGAGAGAAGAGAGGAGCGGCTCCGGCTTCGGCGCACTTCCATGAGACACAAAGCAGGAAAGCTGCGGCGGCAACGAGCCAGAGGAAGTGGAATAGAGGGAGAGACACAAGAGAAGAGAGGGGTTCCCCAGGGACTAGAGACAGCACAGGTTCTCTCTCTCTCTCTCTCTCTCTCTCTCTCTCTCTCTCTCTCTCTCTCTCTCTCTCTCACTCTCACTCTCACTCTCACTCTCACTCTCACTCTCTCTCTCTCTCTCTCTCTCTCTCTCTCTCTCTCTCTCTCTCTCTCTCTCTCTCTCTCTCTCTCTCTCTCTCTCTCTCTCTCTCTCTCTCTCTCTCTCTCTCTCTCTCTCTCTCTCTCTCTCTCTCTCTCTCTCTCTCTCTCTCCCTCAGGTAAACTCATTAGAGAGGGGGTTTAAACCTCTCTTATTACCACAGGGAAAGGGATAATCCACAGACTGCAGTCCTTCAGAACCTTGTACCTACTGGAGGGGAGCTGTTAGACCAGGATGGGCTCCCGACAACACAGAGAGTAGAGGAGGGGAAGAGAGATGAGGAAGAGAGGAGGGGAAAGGAGGAGGGGAGAAGAGAGGTGAGGAGAGGAGGGAAGAGGACAGGAAGAGAGGAGAGGAGGAGAGATGAGGCGAGGAAGAGAGGAGTGGAGAAGAGAGGAGGAGAGGGGATGGGAGGGAGGGGACAAGAAAAGAGAAGAGATAAGAGGAGAGAAGAGGAGGAATCTGAACCTATATAAAAATATCTTTCTATACAGTAAAAGTGCAACGGCCCCTTTAAGAGAGAAACAGCATGTAGGTAGATCAGAATCTATTTCAGTAGAACTGAATCACTCATCTCTGAGTGGTTACTGTGTGAAGGAGTGAGAGAGAAAGAGAGAGAGGAAGAGAGAGAGCAGGTATGGGTGAAATTCGGAGGAGGAATAATCAATCTCCACCAGTGACTCCTTCCTCTCCCTCCTCTCCTTCCTCTCTGAGGTCCAATGAGGCAAACTTAAGAGGGCTGAGAAGGGGAACTGTTTCCGTCCCGCGTGTTCCACCTCCCTCAGCATCCATCCATCCCACTCTCTGACTCTGAAGTAAAAGGCCATGACTGATGCATACATAGTTTACATCCATCCATAGCTGTGGCTGCATATGCGTACTGGCAGGCCCACAGATAGTGAGAGAACTTTTGAACTTGCTATTAAAAAGAGTGTTCAGGGACTTTTAGCAGGAACCTCTGGGCTCCTTCCACATTGTTTTGAATATAGTGCAACCTACATCGTTAGCCATGAAAGCTAAAAAACTGCAGGGGGAGTTGGGCTCATTAGCATTCCTACATAAGTTCTGTTTATAATAAGAGATAAGGTATTTGTTATCTTTATGTTAAGTCATTTCTCATCCCTAAGTGATGATCAAGTTCAACCTACTGCATGATTTAAATAAAGTTAAAGCATTTACATTTTAGCAGCCGCTCTTATCCAGAGCGACTTACATGAGCAATTAGGGTTAAGTGCCTTGCTCAAGGGCACATCAACAGATTTTTCACATAGTCGGCTCGGGGATTAGAACCAGCGACCTTTCGGTTACTGGCACAACGCTCTTAACCACTAAGCTACCTGCCGCTACAATCATATACAGCATTATATGCTAATAAGGGTTACGTTCAAGTCACAACTGGACAAGCTCATGCATCTGTAAAGTGTGTGTGGTCGTTATGCAATACAACCCCAGCAAACACCCATACGAACAGAGACTTAGAACCGCTTTTAACCGAACCTGATAATTCTGCTGTTGTCAGTCAGACACAGAGAAGAGAGAGAGGGGAAAAAGGCTTTTCCTGAAGGGCTTGTGATGGTCATGAAGTAAAAGTCCTTGTGGCCAATGAAAGAGGAGCTTGAGGGACGAGGGGGGAATACAATCCAGGGAAGGAGTAATCACCCGGTCCTGAGCGTTAAAGAGAAAGTATGTGTCTCTCCATCTTCTCTCAAGGGAGCCACGGCCATGGGCAACACTATGTGGCTTATTGAAACTGATCCCTTTAAACAGAGAGCAAATTGAAAATCTCTTTCCCTCTCCTCTCTGCTCACTCAGGTGGCGCAATTAAAGGAGACAATTGCTGTTTAGCATTAGGTTTAAGGCTCTGGTTCCCTTTTCTCTCCTCTGTGGCGCCAACATTTTTTATCTGCCTTGAAACCTTCTATTATTTCAAAGCCTCCACTTCTGTCCCAAAGCCCAACACACTACAGGCCTGGTAATGACTTTCACAGACATGTCTGATGCATCAACAATCAAGACAAAGTGATTGGTGGGAAACGGAGGGCTGGGGGAGGAAAAGAGCAAAGCGGAGGATACCTTTCTCGGCTAATGACACTCTCCAGTCTCCACACGGCATCCTTCAGACACCCCAAAAGTAATCTTGTTCACTGAATTCATTGTAACCCTAGCCCTCCACTTGAAAGACTCATTAACGGAAATCAAATGAAACCGCCAGACCAGATTGATGAATACTCATCCTTAACTCATTCACTATTCTTAACTCATCCTCACAATTAGAATCTATTGCTGTTCAATTTAGAACCCTTACGTTCTTATTTCTATCTCAAGTTAGGATTTGTAGAAAAACACATCTTCCTACCTTTATAATTACATTAAAATCCTCTTTCGAGCAATAGCCACATTAAAAAAGACGGGTTCTCCTATGGGGACAGCCGAAGAACCCTTTTGGAACCCTTTTTTTCTAAGAGTGTACTGTAGACTTAATTTAGGGCTTATAATGGGAAGTGCTGTTGGCCCTAGTGTGACTTGAGAGAGTATCTTACCTCCGTCGATGTCCTCGCTGCCAAAATGGTTCCTGTAGAAGAGCATGAGCTCCATCTTATAGCACTTGTAGAGGGTCACGAGGCAGATCAACAGCAACAAGATGGCCCCCAAGCCTCCCGCCAGCTCCACCGTGTACATAAGCTCTGCTGTGAGAGAAGGGAGGGGGAGAGAGAGAGAGGAAGAAAAAGAGAGAAGACGGTAACGTTTACTTCGCTAATCTTTCTTGATCAAATCCAAAAAGCAAGCACACTCACCAAATACATCCTCAAACACAGCATGTTGTCACTGCTTATTGTCTCTGGATACTTCATTAGCACAGGGAGAACATGAGAGAGATCAAGCCAGACTCCAGCTAGCTGCTAACATGCTAACAGGGTTCCTAGCTACCATTCCCATTGATACCTTCAACTATGCTTATGCTAAGCTAAGCTAACCAACCCAAATCTTGGGTCACTGAGTCCTAGTTCATCGACTATTCTTTAGGTAGCCAAAACACGAGGTACATTTTCTACTTTGAGTGAACTACGTCTCCTAAGACTATTTGGTGTTTAGACCTCAGCAACGCACCAGCCCAGGTCAGCCATAGCCTGAAGGCCCCAGCTTTAGCCCACGACAGGCCAGGACCTGACGGTGACCTCCCTTTGACAAGGGAAGCTCCATTAAAGGTGTGAGTGTAACGCTGTAGGGGCACCAAACCAAGCAAGCCAAGTCAGTAGAGCAGTGGTATAATATAGACTGGCACAAGGCTGCGTCCCAAATGGCACCCTCTCCCCTTTATACTGCACTACTTTTGATCAGGGCCTATGGGGCTATAGTCAAAAGTCGGGCACTATGTGGGGAAGAGGGGCCATTTGGGACTCAGCCTCGGAGAGAGGTAGAGTGAACTTTTTTACTCCCTCAGCCATCCATCATCCTCCCAGAGCTGACAGGATCTCACATGGCCATCAACAGTAAACTCTACAAAACACTGATCTCAGTAAATACACCCCATCTCAACTCTGTCCGTCTGAAAGCCTGAGTGTCGAGGTAACTCAGGCACAATGTTATCCTTCACGGGTTCCATTTAAAATCATATAGTCCTGTACATTGAGGCTGTGGCAGTGTATGGTAGTGGAGTAGCTTCATACTGTAGGTTTAGTGGAGGGGTGTGCACTGCAAAGCTCTGGTTCTCGAGGGCCACAGTCCTGCTGATTTCAGTCCTTATCTTTTAACTAGGGACTGATTTCTACTGCCAGTTGTGTGGACTGGTAGCCTGAAAGCTGTGTACTAAATTGATTCATTTTCAGATCAATGTGTACTGTTTTCCTAAATTCTGGGGGATCATGCCCTTTTGTGTTCAATAAGAACGCAAAGAGCAATGGTCGGCAAATCATCATCCCTCTTCAACCTATTTAGGCCATAAGATCTACATTTTTCTCAGACATAACAAGGACAATGATGTTTTCATCTCAGTCTATAACCACAAGGACCTGAAGTGACCTTCGCTAGCCAGACAGTACACTACAACAATACACAGAGATGCAGGTATTATTCTGGTCCCTAGAAGCAGTTGAGAATCTTTTCCTCTTGTTGTCTCAAATCCCCCGTCCTAAAAAGACACCTTCGGAGAATATCTATTCTATAAGCAATGGACTTTCATTTCAAAGATACATTTTAGCTTTAAAAGCATTCATTGTATTGAGACAGCCATCAGAGTGGCAAACCAGAAGTGTTTTTTTAGACAGCCATCAGAGTGGCAAACCAGAAGTGTTTTTTTAGACAGCCATCAGAGTGGTAAACCAGAAGTGTTTTCTTTAGACAGCTATCAGAGTGGTAAACCAGATTTCTTTTTTTCTTTTTTACATCCATCATAGTGGTAAACCAGAAGTGTTTTTTTAGACAGCCATCAGAGTGGTAAACCAGAAGTGTTTTTTTAGACAGCCATCAGAGTGGTAAACCAGAAGTGTTTTTTTAGACAGCCATCAGAGTGGTAAACCAGAAGTGTTTTTTTAGACAGCCATCAGAGTGGTAAACCAGAAGTGTTTTTTTAGACAGCCATCAGAGTGGTAAACCAGAAGTGTTTTTTTAGACAGCCATCAGAGTGGTAAACCAGAAGTTTTTTTTTTTTGACAGCCATCAGAGTGGTAAACCAGACAAGTGTCAACAACTGATCTCCCGTCTGCCTCTTTGATCTGAGAGCTGCTCTATCCCTCCGACACACTCTTTCATCACCTTATGCTCAGGAGAATGTACACTCCTCTTTTCATTCCTGTCTTCTTTGTGTGTGTTTTGTGTGTGTTTTGTGTGTGTTTCTGTGTGTGTTTTGTGTGTGTGAGTGTGTGAACAGGCTTTCTGAGATGTGGTGCTTCATGGTAGTCTCAGTGTGGTTATTCAATGATCACTTACAGTGTATATTGTTGTAACGGTTGTGCCTGTGTGTGTGCGTGTGTTAAAAATCATGAATAAGTAAATCCATTTTGCTGGCCGTAAAAGTTGTCAGTGGTGCATATATTTACATAGTAAGTTATTTCCTCTTTTGAGCTTGCAGCTTTTGAGAAAGCTTTGATGGCATCCCAGTTCCATTTCATTTGGTATATTAAAGGATTTATACAGAGAATAAACTGCACGAGATTAGGCTGGCCATTTGGATTTTAACATCTCAAAAAATCCCTTTTCCTTGTGTTCCACTCGGAAGACCAAGCTACCATTCACTTGGATGGTTGTTTGTGATGTTTATTGATGATTGAATCTAAACCCTGGTCATATTTAGGTCTCAGAAATTTAGAAGCAGTCCAAAATAGTTGCACCAGTCTGCTGTCATGCCAATTAAGTATTATTCTTGCATTGGACACACAGACGTGCGCACACACACACACACACACACACACACACACACACACACACACACACACACACACACACACACACACACACATGCACACACACACACACACACACACACACGCACAAACACACACAATAATAAATATTTACGGAAAGGTGAAACAAATCCAAGCTAAAGCATTTGATGTTACAATAAACACAACACCACCTTATCTCTGTCCAATCAACACACTCTTTACCGCAGCCTGACCAGCCAATCAGCAGTGTCTCATCAGTGCTTTGAAAGTATGCAAACTTGAGGATTTGGGTCACCCTGTTCTTTCTGGGTACGTGTCCTGTTGATAACACAAGTCTCTGCTGGGGAACAAGGGAGTCATTCTCCTTAAAAGACAGAGTAAGAAGAGAGGGAAGAAAGGATGAGACAGCACTCTACCGAGACATGAAAATAGGACAGCTAATTAGAGGATGCTAGCTGAATTAAAGAAGAAAGCAGTCTTTGAAGATGCTTGTCTGATTTCCTACCTGTTATATTTTTTTCACTTCATTTGTTTAGGAATTCTTCCATTTGATTATCTGTGCCATGCCCAAAATAATGGTCCTCTTCTCTCAAACCAGGGCTCTTCATTCTGTGTGTGTGTGTGCAAGCGTTTGTATGAACTAGTGCTTGTGAGTCTGTTTGCATGTCGGTCTGTCTCTCTGTGTCAAATCATCTTTATGTAAACATATACACCGTCTATGAACGGTCTCTTTCATGTGGCATGGTCGCTGCAGATAAAGAATCAGACCAAGTTGTTATGCTGGGGTTTTATCCTATTTATTATGCTGCTGGGCCAATTGATGTGCTGTGGCCTGTGGGGAGATGGAGCTGATTGTAAATCGTCCTTGCTCCTCTAATGTAAGCACTTGGTGCCTGGCCATCGGCGTCAAGCTCTCTCTCTCGCTCTCTCTCTCTCTCTCTCTCTCTCTCTCTCTCTCTCTCTCTCTCTCTCTCTCTCTCTCTCTCTCTCTCTCTCTCTCTCTCTGAGTTCTTTTGATAATTGTTTTCTTTATTACATCCTCTGGCATTGCTGCTCTAATAACTTATTAATGGCAGCCGTTCAGCCTCGGTCGGTGGCGGTGCATTCAGGTCTGGCCTGGAAGATGACACTGGCCCTCACTGATTTATCAGCATCGGCTGTACAAGGTGAGAATAATTTACTCTGTTTGAGGTGCTAAATTGTGGCAACGGGTGCATGAAATGTGACAGAAAATTACAGAGAGCCCGAGCCAGGAGAGGAGAGGAGTGCTCGGGGCGGGGACGGAGAAAACAAGCCAGTGGACCTTGGCTTTAATGGACATTGTTTTCAGTGTGTTTTGATGCACCACCGAGGCTTGCGACCTTGAGACAACGACGACGGATGGATAGAAAGGCTGCTATTTTCATCATTTTAATCCATGGGTTTTACTGAGAGATTTGTCAGGTTTGACACCATTTGTTGTCGATTTGACACTGGCTGCTTAATCTTTATTCAGAGTGGCAAAAATGGCTGCCTTGTTGTTGTGGTTGTTTTCTGGCAGGGTCATAAAGTCAATAGTGACAACAACCTTGGACCTCTATATAGCTTGTTTAATACTACATTGACTTTCGGCTCTATTCAACAGTGATTCAGAGGTCTACAACTCAGGCCCTTGAGTTGAAGGACCATGGAGCCCAAATCATTCCTAAATCTGAAGGATTTACTTGAACCAGTTCCACAGAGAAGGCTTCCCCAGTGAACTCATCTATTATAATGGATGCTTTCATTCAATACCCAGCAGGCAAATAAGGTACCCTTTGTCTTCCTAATGATGAAATCAATCCATCGTCCTCCGCCTCTCTCCCCTGGAGACGCAGCACAGTGTAGCCAACACGCTCCACACCCTCCACAACTCAACACGCTCCACACCCTCCACAACTCAACACGCTCCACACCCTCCACAACTCAACACGCTCCACACCCTCCACAACTCAACACGCTCCACACCCTCTACAACTCAACACGCTCCACACCCTCCACAACTCAACACGCTCCACACCCTCCACAACTCAACACGCTCCACACCCTCCACAACTCAACACGCTCCACACCCTCCACAACTCAACACGCTCCACACCCTCCACAACTCAACACGCTCCACACCCTCCACAACTCAACACGCTCCACACCCTCCACAACTCAACACGCTCCACACCCTCCACAACTCAACACGCTCCACACCCTCCACAACTCAACACGCTCCACACCCTCCACAACTCAACACGCTCCACACCCTCCACAACTCAACACGCTCCACACCCTCCACAACTCAACACGCTCCACACCCTCCACAACTCAACACGCTCCACACCCTCCACAACTCAACACGCTCCACACCCTCCACAACTCAACACGCTCCACACCCTCCACAACTCAACACGCTCCACACCCTCCACAACTCAACACGCTCCACACCCTCCACAACTCAACACGCTCCACACCCTCCACAACTCAACACGCTCCACACCCTCCACAACTCAACACGCTCCACACCCTCCACAACTCAACACCCTCCACACCCTCCACACCACACCCACATCTCACTGACAAATCCCAATGGCAGCCGTCTCTCCAAACACACTAACCCTGTGAGGAGGAGGTGGGGGGAAACATGATGAATGGAGAGGTGCCCAGTAGCTCTGTCAAATCTATCGCTCTGTAAGTGAGGCACGTTCCCCGACCGCTGGGAGATCATTTGTCTTAATCTCTGGGCGGAGAACGTCAGGATGTGGGCTATGGGCGCCAGGCAGAGAAGAATGGACCTCTTTAGTGTAATCTCTGACACCTGACCGACGGTGCGCTGATACACGGCACCAAGATCTTTGATTCAACCAGGAGATGGAGGGGAGAGAGGAGGAAAGGAGGAGAGGAGGGATGAGAGGAGAGGGGAGAGGAGGAAAAGAGAAGAGAGGGAAGGAGGCCTCAGCTGGAGGAAGAACAGGTGGTTTAGAGGGGGTGGGGAGGTAGAGGAAGAGGAGGTAGAGGATGAGGGGGTGGGGAGGTAGAGGATGAGAAGGTAGAGGATGAGGGAAGATGAGGTAGAGGATGAGGGGGTGGGGAGGTAGAGGATGAGGATGAGGAGGTAGAGGATGAGGGAAGAGGAGGTAGAGGATGAGGGGGTGGGGAGGTAGAGGATGAGGAGGTAGAGGATGAGGGAAGATGAGGTAGAGGATGAGGGGGTGGGGAGGTAGAGGATGAGGAGGTAGAGGATGAGAGAAGATGAGGGAAAAGGAGGTAGAGGATGAGGGAAGAGGAGGTAGAGGATGAGGGGGTGGGGAGGTAGAGGATGAGGAGGTAGAGGATGAGGGAAGAGGAGGTAGAGGATGAGGGGGTGGGGAGGTAGAGGATGAGGGAAGACGAGGTAGAGGATGAGGGGAAAGGAGGTAGAGGATGAGGGAAGAGGAGGTAGAGGATGAGGGAAGAGGAGGTAGAGGATGAGGGAAGAGGATGAGGGGGTGGGGAGGTAGAGTGTGAGGGAAGAGGAGGTAGAGGATGAGGGGGTGGGGAGGTAGAGGATGAGGGAAGAGGAGGTAGAGGATGAGGGGGTGGGGAGGTAGAGGATGAGGGAAGAGGGAAGAGGATGTAGAGGATGAGGGTAGAGGAGGTAGAGGATGAGGGAAGAGGATGAGGGGGTGGGGAGGTAGAGTATGAGGGAAGAGGAGGTAGAGGATGAGGGGGTGGGGAGGTAGAGGATGAGGGAAGAGGAGGTAGAGGGTGGGGGAAGAGGAGGTAGAGGATGAGGGGGTGGGGAGGTAGAGGATGAGGGAAGAGGAGGTAGAGGATGAGGGAAGAGGATGTAGAGGATGAGGGAAGAGGAGGTAGAGAATGAGGGAAGAGGATGAGGGGGTGGGGATGTAGAGGATGAGGGAAGAGGAGGTAGAGGATGGGGAAGAGGAGGTAGAGGATGAGGGGGTGGGGAGGTAGAGGATGAGGGAAGAGGAGGTAGAGGATGAGGGAAGAGGAGGTAGAGGATGAGGGGGTGGGGAGGTAGAGGATGAGGAGGTAGAGGATGAGGGGGTGGGGATGTAGAGGATGAGGGAAGAGAAGGTAGAGGATGAGGGAAGAGGAGGTAGAGGATGAGGGGGTGGGGAGGTAGAGGATGAGGGAAGAGGAGGTAGAGGATGAGGGAAGAGGAGGTAGAGGATGAGGGAAGAGGAGGTAGAGGATGAGGGGGTGGGAAGGTAGAGGATGAGGGAAGAGGAGGTAGAGGATGAGGGAAGAGGAGGTAGAGGATGAGGGAAGAGGAGGTAGAGGATGGGGGTAGAGGATGAGGGGGTGGGGAGGTAGAGGATGAGGGAAGAGGAGGTAGAGGATGAGGGTAGAGGATGAGGGGGTGGGGAGGTGGTACATTGTTGAAGGTCGTGTCTGGACCAGGGGTTATAAAGCAGAGCAAGATGGTTGTTTGGTTCTGGTGACATCACACTTTATCATGTTGACTGTCTAGTTGATGGCTGGTGACATCACCCTTTATCATGTTGGCTGTCTAGTTGATGGCTGGTGACATCACCCTTTATCATGTTGGCTGTCTAGTTCATGGCTGGTGACATCACCCTTTATCATGTTGGCTGTCTAGTTGATGGCTGGTGACATCACCCTTTATCATGTTGGCTGTCTAGTTGATGGCTGGTGACATCACCCTTTATCATGTTGGCTGTCTAGTTGATGGCTGGTGACATCACCCTTTATCATGTTGGCTGTCTAGTTGATGGCTGGTGACATCACCCTATATCATATCGGTTGTCTAGTTGATGGCTGGTGACATCACCCTTTATCATGTTGGCTGTCTAGTTGATGGCTATTGACATCACCCTTTATCATGTTGGATGTCTAGTTGATGGCTGGTGACATCACCCTTTATCATGTTGGCTGTCTAGTTGATGGCTGGTGACATCACCCTTTATCATGTTGGCTGTCTAGTTGATGGCTGGTGACATCACCCTTTATCATGTTGGCTGTCTAGTTCATGGCAGGTGACATCACACTTTATCATGTTGGCTGTCTAGTTGATGGCTGGTGACATCACTCTTTATCATGTTGGCTGTCTAATTGATGGCTGGTGACATCACGCTTTATCATGTTGGCTGTCTAGTTGATGGCTGGTGACATCACCCTTTATGATGTTGGCTGTCTAGTTCATGGCTGGTGACAACCACCTTTATCATGTTGGCTGTCTAGTTGATGGCTAGTGACATCACCCTTTATCATGTTGGCTGTCTAGTTGATGGCTAGTGACATCACCCTTTATCATGTTGGCTGTCTAGTTGATGGCTAGTGACATCACCCTTTATCATGTTGGCTGTCTAGTTGATGGCTATTGACATCACACTTTATCATGTTGGCTGTCTAGCTTATGGCTTGTGTTGTGGGATCAGGCCCTGTCTGGTTGATGGTTTGTGTTGTGGTGTTGTGGGATCAGGCCCTGTCTGGTGGATGGCTGGTGTTGTGGTGTTGTGGGATCAGGCCCTGTCTGGTGGATGGCTGGTGTTGTGGTGTTGTGGGATCAGGCCCTGTCTGGTGGATGGCTGGTGTTGTGGTGTTGTGGGATCAGGCCCTGTCTGGTGGATGAATGGTGTTGTGGTATTGTGGGATCAGGCCCTGTCTGGTGGATGGCTGATGTTGTGGTGTTGTGGGATCAGGCCCTGTCTGGTGGATGGCTGATGTTGTGGTGTTGTGGGATCGGGACAAGCTCTGGAATGCGGCTAAGGCTGTCACCATGGTGATGGATGGAGATGCATTGAGTCCCTGCTCTGGTAGACATTAGTCAGCCAATGAGCTCTGACCACCAAGATTTGAAAGGATGCAACGTGTCTAGAAAAACAGACAGAGATGAACCCTGTCCCTCTGCTACTTCTCTGAATTGGCTGAAAGATAACAGCTGTCTGTCTGTCTGTCTCCAGCCTGAAAACACATTTCAATGTTTGACGTTGATGTGACATTAAGCGTGTATCTAAAAAATGAAACAGACAGAATAACCTTTGGATAATTATGATTTTAAGTGAAAACTCAGCTTGGCAATGTCTTCTTTAAACCAACTCTCAGTAGACTGATGTGTGTGTCTGTGTCCCACCTCTCTTTGTGAGCTGGATGTTGGCCTGTCGTCTGCCGTTGCCATTCTCCACGAAGCAGGAGTAGTTCCCCAGATCAGCCTCTTCCACCGAGTCAATGGTCAGGGTGATGGACACCTCCTGCTCTCCCAGGTGCTCCCGGATAAGCCTGCAGGGGAGGGAGGAGAGGAGAGGAGAGGAGAGGAGAGGAGAGGAGAGGAGAGGAGAGGAGAGGAGAGGAGAGGAGAGGAGAGGAGAGGAGAGAAGGGAGGAGAGGAGAGGAGAGGAGAGAAGAGAGGACAGTCTCTGTGAGGACTCTGTCTGTGATTGATTGACAATTACCCAGCATTAACCCCCTCACTGTGACTTGATTACCCAGGAGGGCTGACGTGGGGGGCAGATTAGCAAGGATGCTAATTTCACTGGAGATGTGACTTAACATAAATTGGCCTTGACACAGATTGTGGACAGAATAGTAGTAAAAGCATCACTACAAGGGATGGTACACTTTACAAACCATGGATGACCGTAATACCACAATGGGAGTATACATAAAAAACCTACAGTGGTCAGTCATAATTTCTACAGACTTTGCGGTCATTTCTAATTCACCTACTTGCATTGAAAGTCGACACCATTTTTTCAGCTCGCACAGAGTGGCCTAAGAAAACTAGCTAAATAATGAGGTTGAAAAAGTAGCTTTTTATAGCGGTAGGCTGCTATGGAAACGGAGGAACGGCAGAGAAAAACAATATGAGTTAAAAAGTAAATGAATCTCTCCTGCTAGGCACACACAGAGCAGACGGAATGAATTGAAAAATAATTATATCTATTCTCTAGCGTTTACAGATATCGCCTGCCATTTTGGCTCCTTTATGACTGTACGAGTGTCACTCGCTGTTGTTCTCCACTCCCTTGGGGACACTTGAATATGGTTCATAACAATCAATCACATTTTTCATCTTCAGCATGTCAGGGAAGGAAGGGGGAAGTACATCTGGTGAATTACAGAGCGCGCAGTGCAGACGGCGGAAGTGGAAGGCAGACTGACATGGTGAATCTAGTAATTACAGCTGTGGTAATGCTCTCAGCCTTCCAACACCCAGCTGCTTTTAATTGAAGCTCCATGAAGGAGATAAGGTGGCGAGACCTGTTGGAGTAGGGGAGGAGGAGGTGGGAGGATGAGGTGGGAGGATGAGGTGGGAGGAGGAGGTGGGAGGGAGGAAGGGGGGAGGGAGGGAGGGGGAGAGAAGGAGGTGAGGAGGGGGAGGATGTTGATGGGAGGAGGGGGAGGATGTGGGATGAGGAGGAGTTGGGAGGAGGAGGAGGTTGGTGGGAGGAGGGGGAGGGGGAGGATGTGGGAGGAGGAGGTGGAGGAGGAGGAGGAGGTTTAGGTAGAGGAGGAGGTGGGAGGAGGTGGAGGAGGGGGGAGGTGGAGGAGGGGGAGGGGGAGGATGTGGGAGGAGGAGGTGGAGGAGGAGGTGGGAGGAGGTGGAGGAGGGGGGAGGTGGAGGAGGAGGTGGGAGGAGGTTGTTGGGGAGACACAGAGAAGGGAAAATGACGTTCAACAGACTATTGTAGACTAGATACAGTGGCTGACGTGGAGACGTTCAACAGGCTATTTCTTTTTTGTCATTTAGCAGACGCTCTTATCCAGAGCGACTTGCAGTTAGTGAGTGCATACATTTTTTATTTTTTATTTTATTTTCATACTGGAAAGGCTATGCAGTAGACTAGATACAGTGGCTGATGTGGAGCGTCACACTATTCAGTCTGTCACATAAGCCAGAGGGGTTATGTGTTTGAGAGCGGTAATATAGAGAATTCCTCCTGGTATACCATTGGAGAGGATAAAATGTCCTAAACATCATCGAGTGGTCTGGTCTCCTATTGATGTATCATTCAGAGGCGGTGAGGGGGCTACTTCTGATATCTCACATATAATGCACCCCTCCATCCCTACTGTTCTAATGATCTCCTTCCTCTTCACACTGGATATTAAGACATCAGGCTATACAGCCTAGAGGTTAAATCACTTCAGTCTTCTCTTGAGAGAGTTTTCTTTATGTTGAAGCATCTGTAATCATTTGATCATCATGACCATCTTGACCTCCCCATCTGTAAAGTGGTATCACTGTGCAGTAGTTCACAAACAAGACAACAGAAACAATCATTTGATGATGGGGAGTTCAGCATACAAAAGCTACTGGGGTGATAGCAGACTAAACTCCCCTCCATGATGAAGGAACTTTCTGATGAACTTTACCAACGGCATGGAGCTGAGACCAGGCTTTTTTAATTTATTTTTTATTTTTTAGGGGGTAGATCAGCTTTAATATTGCAGATAGATTGTAACTTCCATCAATGTAATTGTCTGCATCACTTCCAATCCCCCATATGTTTTTTTCCCCTCAAATATATATATATATATATATATATATATATATATATATATATATATATATATATATATATATATATATACATACACATACATATACACATACATACATACATACATATAAATACATATATATATATACATATCCTTTAAAAAAATATATTTCCCTTTATTACTTTCCAACCCCACCACCCCTCCCCTAATTGGAGTAAACTACTGAACAACAACGCTTAGGCCTCTACTTCCAGCTTATAAATACTATATACATTTTATGGATACAGTCAATTTTACAATCATTATATTTTGTTTGTTTTTACTCCTGAACTTCCTCTACCCTCAACCTCTCCGATAATTTTCATGATGTCCATCCAGTTTGCTTCTATATGCCACATCTTTCCAACTGTGCTCTTTCACAAAAGCTCTCAACCTATAACCTATATACTTATTATGGACACAGTATGCTTTACATTAGTCATCCTGTTGTTATTAGTTGTTGTTAGTTCTTATTAGTCCCATCCTTCAGCGCCATTCAACACCTCCCATCGATCTCTTAACACCATCCATATTGGATTTCTATTTGCCATATATTTTTCAACTGTACTGTGATGTTTCACAAAAGTTCTGAACCTTTCTATTCTCATTGTTTCTACAGATTGTAAATTGAAAATATTTTTTTTTTGCTAAAAGTATTATTATATTATTGATCCATTGACTATGACTTTTCAGATCACCCAGTAGTGCCATCTGCAGGGTTAGCTCCAGGTAAATATTGGACCTGTGACCAAAAACAAGCTACAAATGGACAGTACCAAAACAAATTATCTAATGATTCTGTCTCTTCACAGCAAAATCTGCAGAGTTGGGAAGATTGTATCCCCCATATAAATAACAATAATTTTGTATAATAATTTAAATTGAAAAATTCAAAGTTTTGAATCAGGCGTTGTTTTACGTATCAGTTCATAAACAATTTGCCATGGAATCGGTACGTCAAAGATCTCTTCCCAACTATTTTGCAATCTATATGGGACGGCTGTCAATCCTTTGGTCCTTAAATGAAACTGGTATACTTTTTTATTTATCACAATTTTCTTTAACCAATTATGATCTTTTAATGCAGGGCCGACAGACAAGTTCCTTACTTTTTCCCCCTTCTACTTCCTGTTCCATTTTTGCGGTAATGCTGCAATTATTTGGTTGTAATTTTGGGTAGAGCAGACATTTCCATATGTTTTTGTTAGCTGCATGTGCGACATAACTCCACCAGTCCTACCTATGATATCATTTATGAAGATTATACCTTTTTTAAACATTATTTCAAAAAATAACATTTTTTTAATCAATTAGTATATTTGAGTTTAAGCACAATATTTGTTGCATTATTTGTTCTGTCGTTTCTGGAGGATTAAATTGAAATTGCAACCAACTTTCTATGGCTTGTTTTAGAAATTGTGATATTTGGGAGATGATTTCCTTTCAAATAACTGAAAGTGAGAGGTTGTAATCTGATTAAAGGGAAAAAGGCCATTCTTGAACATGGGGTGAGACAATGTTACTAATTTGCTAGAGAACCAGTTCGGCTTTAAGAATAACTTTTGTATGACTGAAGCTTTTAGTGATAGGTCTAATGCTTTAATATTTAATAATTTCTGTCCTCCGAATTCATATTCATTATATAAATAGGCCCGTTTAATTTTGTCTGGCTTGCCGTTCCAAATGAAATGGAATATTTTTTTCTCATATAATTTAAAGAACTGTTCACTAGGCGTAGGAAAGACCATAAGCAAATAGGTAAACTGGGTTAATACTAAAGAGTTAATCAGGGTGATTTTTCCACAAATAGACAGGTATTTACCTTTCCATGGCAGCAAGATCTTATCTATTTTTGCTAACTTTCTATTAAAAGGTATTGGAGTGAGATCATTTATTTCATTTGGGATATGTATTCCGAGTATATCCACATCAACATCAGACCATTTTATTGGTAAACTACACGGTAATGTAAAACATTTATTTTTTAGTGATCCAATACGTAATATAGTACATTTATCATAATTTGGTTGTAATCCAGAGAGGTTATAAAATGTATCTAGATCCTCTATGAGGCTATGGAGGGATTCAAGTTGTGGATTTAAAAGAAAACATGAATCATCAGCGTACAATGACACCTTTGTTTTTAAGCCCTGGATTAATCCCTTGATATTATTGTTGGATCTGATTTTAATAGCTAACATTTCGATGGCCATAATAAATAGATATGCCGATAGTGGACAACCCTGTATTACTTCTCTTGACAGTATAAAACTATTTGAGAAATAGCCATTATTTACTATTTTACACCTAGGATTACTATACATGATTTTAACCCATTTTATAAGAGATTCTCCTAAATTGAAATGCTCCAGGCATTTATATATAAACTCCAGTCGTACTTTATCAAATGCCTTTTCAAAGTCAGCTATGAATAGCAGGCCTGGTTTCCCAGATTTTTCATAGTGTTCTATTGTTTCAAGTACTTGCCTTATTTTACCTCAAATGTGTCGTCCATGTAAAAAACCTGTCTGGTTAGAATGAATAATATCTGACAATACCTTTTTAATTCTATGCGCTATACATTTTGCTAGAATTTCTGCATCACAACACTGAAGTGTAAGGGGCCTCCAATTTTGTTAATGGCCTGAATCTTTATATTTCCCACATGTATCCTGTTTCAGTAATAATGAAATCAGACCTTCTTCTTGAGTGTCTGATCATCTACCATTTACATAGGAGTGGTTATAACATGCTAATAACGGTCCTCTGAGTATATCAAAAAAGGTTTGGTATACCTCAACTGGTATGCCATCCAACCCTGGAGTTTTCCCAGACTTAAAGTCTTTTTTTTATTTATTTTTTATAATATGTTTATTATTTTCCAATAAAAATAAAGTAAAAGAGACAGCAATACAAACAATGACATTCATTGTACTGTTGGATGGGATGGCCAGTTTAGAGGACAAAACAAAAGTTAACTCACACATACACAAAATAAAACAAAATCCTATTAGGTGGTACGTGTATAAGAAGACAGCATATAGTCATTACAAGCAGTGTAGTTCAGCCAAAAATAAATATTGAGTGGAGTACAGCACAGAGTAGCAGCAGATCGTCAGCCCAGTTATGAAGCGGGACTAGACCATTTATCCAGTATCGGCTGCCATATTTTGTAAAACAATGGACTTCTATTGGAGGTGTTGTATCGAATCTTTTCCATATGGATTACATTCCCTAAATCCCGTAACCACATTTCAAAGGTAGGTACAGTCTCCAATTTCCAAAATTGCAATATGAGCCTTTTGGCTAATAGAGTACAAAGAGAGACAGCTTTCCCCTCCTGGTTATTCCCATCAACTGTACCAAACAGAGTGATCAATGGGTCTGGGGCTAGAACTCTATCAAAGGCCTTAGATAAGTAATCAAAAATGAGAGCCCAGTAAGCCTGTAATTTAGGGCATGTCCAGAATAAGTGGGACAACGTCCCCTCCTCCTGCTTGCACCTCTCACACAGTGGTGAGGTGTCCGGGAATATTTTATGCAGTTTTACTTTTGAGTAGTGTAACCTGTGTATCACCTTAAACTGTACAAGGTTGTGTCTGGCATTCACTGAACTGTGGTTTATATTCCTGAGAGCTTCTATCCAGTCCTCATTTGAGATTTCTGAACCAAGTTCTTGTTCCCAAGCCCTTTTAATGGTGTCTGTGGATACCTCTATGTGGGCCTGTAGCACATCATACAGTCTGGAGACCGACCCTTTTGAATGGGGTTTGACAAGGATCAAGCTATCTAATGTAGGACTATTTGGCTTCATGCCATACTGTGGGATGTGTGTCCTTAAGAAATTCCTGATTTGGAGGTATCTGAAAAAATGTGTTGTTGGAATGTTGAACTTTGCCTGTAGTTGTTGAAATGAAGCTAACTGACCATCTATGTATAGATTACCAATTGTTGTGAGCCCCTTCTCCCTCCACTGTGAAAACACCACATCATCCATTGCAGGGTGGAAAGCATGATTCCGGCTAATCGGGCTGTCTATGTACACAGTGGGTATGTTAAGAAAATCCCTAATCTGTTTCCAGATCCTAAGAGTATGACAAATGACTGGATTAGAGTCATAAGTGGCTTTTTTCACATATGATGGGCTATTAACAAGTGCAGGGAGTGAGGAACGTTGACAGGAGGCCTGCTCAATCAAAAGCCATGAAGGCATATCCTTCCGTCTCATCTCAGGTAAACTTTCCCTCCAGAAAGACACAATGTTCAGATTAGCAGCCCAATAATACAGTTTGAAGTGAGGAAGGCCAAAGCCCCCCTCTATCTTGTACTTGCATAAATGCTTCTTTGCAATTCTGGCTGCCTTGTTATCCCATAAAAATGGAGTTACTATTGAATCCAGTTTCTTAAAATAGCTTTGTGGTATGAAATTGGGTAGACATTGGAAGAGGTAAAGAAACCTGGGTAGGACAACCATTTTAATAGCGTTTATACGACCAACCAAGGAAATAGGCAGAGTTTTCCAGAAATCTATATTTTGTTTAAGCTGATATATTTTCATGTCCCAATTCACTTTCAATAGCTGGTCAAGGTCTCTTGTCACTACAATGCCAAGGCTTGTGAACTTGTCCCTCACTGTTCTAAGCGGGGTAGATTGCAGAAATTGCATATCCACAGGCCGTGATATTGGCATCATCTCACTTTTTTGCCAGTTTATCTTGTAGCCAGAGAAGGAGCCGAATGTGTTTATCAAGTTAAGTAATGGTGGAATAGACGTTTTAGGCTTGGACAAAAACAAAAGAACATCGTCTGCATATAGGGAAATTTTGTGCTGTGTGTCTTTTATTTTAACAGAAGCTATATCGGCACATGCCCGAATGCGCGTAGCAAGGGGTTCCATGGCTATAGCGAAGAGAGCAGGCGAAATAGGGCACCCCTGTCGGCACCCCTTGAACAGGCGGAATGACTGCGACATTTCCTGATTGGTCACCACGGACGCCATTGGGTGTGCATAAATAATTCTTATCCAATTAATAAATTCCTTTCCAAATCCGAAATGCTCCAGAACCGACATCATATACTTCCACTCAATCTGATCAAACGCCTTCTCTGCATCAAGAGCTATTACCACTGCCTCAACTTTATGTTCATGATACATTACGTTGAAAAGGCGTCTCAAATTGTAGTATATATGTCGGCCCAGGATAAAACCTGTCTGGTCAGGGTGTATGATGTCGGAAATATATTTTTTCAATCGGTTTGCCAATATCTTTGTCAACAACTTGTTTTCTATGGGGAGTAACGACACGGGGCGATACGACGACATCTCCATGGAATCTCTATCTTTTTTCAAGATCAGGGCTATTGTAGCCTCATACAGTGTTTGCGGGAGTTTGGTATTTTCTTTGGATTGTTGAAACATTCGCAGCATAAGTGGAGATAGACTAGCGCAGTACTTCTTATAGAATTCTATTACATATCCATCGGGCCCAGGGGCCTTGCTGTTTGGAAATTGTGCTATCGCTGTGTTAATTTCATCTAAGGTTATCCCTGCATCGAGTGCGGCAGCTGCCCCCCTGTCTAGTTTAGGAAGTTCACAATCAGCGAGAAAGCGTTCCATAGTTTGTGGATCAGTAGCATCGCATTTTGATTGGTATAGCTCTGAGTAAAACTGTGCAAAGCATTTATTAATGTCCTGCGGATCTGTTACTATTTTACCCTTCTTGTCTTTTATTTTGTGAATAGCTCTAGATGCTTGTACATGCCTTAGCTGTCTTGCTAATAATTTATGTGGTTTGTCCCCCAGTTCAAAATAACTTTGTTGCGTTCTAGCAAGTAAAGAGCCCACCCGTTTCGAAAGGATGGTATTGTATTCATACTTTAACTTTGTGATCTTCTCAAGGACTGTATACGAGGAATTTGTCCTAAAAACGTTCTCCTGTTCCCCTAACTCTCTTTCAATTTCTCTCAGCCTAGTATTGGCACGTTTCTTCCTCTCTGATGTATAAGAAATAATGTAACCTCTAATCACAGCCTTTAGAGATTCCCAAAGGGTGGAGTCGTCAACATCCCCCGTGTCGTTAGTACTGAGGAAAAAGGCAATCTGCTCCTCCAAATACTGACAAAAAGCCTAATCTTTCAACAGGTATGCGTCTAAGCGCCACGGTCGCCGACCTGTCGACATATTGTCGAGTTTCAGCACCATGGACAGAGGAGAGTGGTCCGTAATTAGAATGGGGTGATAGGTAACCGACTCAGCTGCTGAGATTAGTTTGGAGTCCAACAAAAAATAGTCAATTCTGGAATATGATTTATGAACTGATGAGAAGAAAGAATAATCCCTGTCTGTTGGGTGCGTCAGTCTCCAAATATCGACAATGTTAAGGTTTGTCATCAATGTATTTAGACAGACACTGGCATTTGATTGTTGAAGTGACCTTGATAGCTGTTTATCTAAAAGAGGGTCTAACGTACAGTTAAAGTAACCTCCAACAATAACACTTGTATCCGAGATATTTGGTATGGCCTTAAATACCCTTTGAAAAAATAATGGATCATCGAAGTTGGGTCCATATAAATTGACCAAGGTTATTGGTTTTGAATTCAGTGTACCAGCCACAATAATATACCGACCATTAGGATCTGAAATCGAGGTTGAGTAAACAAAAGGAATGTTTTTCCTTATCAGGATTGCTACCCCTCTCGCTTTTGCATCAAAGTTAGACTGGTATATCTGACCGATCCAGCCGACTCGTAGCTTGGCCTGCGCGGGGCGTTTAATATGAGTTTCTTGAAGAAGCACTATGTCAGCACCCAGTGATTTAAGATGAGAAAAAACCTTAGCTCGTTTCACGACATGCCCTAATCCATTACAGTTCCAGCTGACTATCTTTATTCCACCTGGTCTACTCTGTGCTCGGTCACTATGTGGCATTTCTTATTTTAAAGCAAATTGCTGCTGTCATACAAAACCCAGAAGAAAAACGTCCCGCCGTGCGGGAGCTTGTCATGCCACCTGTACTAATAAACGTGAACATAAAACACAGACCCCAACCCCCCTCCCGTCCCTTTACTGAGTGACTTCCCCAAACGAAGCACTCCTTGGCTAACACACAAACGTTAGGGTGTCTAGACATAAAGCTTGAACTAACTCGTCGTCTATAGATGCTCTGCATATAAACTAATATTAAATAACACTTAACTTAACTCTCATGTTAGGGGGTGAGTGGCGCTAAAACATGACATGCCAAACAATGCTATATTAGCCACAACATCTCACCTATCCTATAAGTCCCAATTTCTGATCTTCTGATCGAAAAGACATAGGCCGGAAATTCAATTCACACACATTCCTGGCCTGTATTTGGCCATTTAGCCTGCTGGCACAGCCGTTCTGTATCCTCAGCCGGGGAGCTTGCTTGTCAAGAACAGATCTGCCTCTTTTGCGTTGTCAAACGTACGTGTTGATCCCTCGACTGTCACCTTAAACCGAGCTGGGAAGAGGAATCCATATCGGATGTTGGCCGCCCTGCATTTGTTGCGTACCTCATCATACTCTTTCCGTTGGTTCCTCACCTCCAAGGTAAGATCTGGGTAGAAAGACACCCTGGCTCCGTTGTAGTTAAGGGGGAACTTTTGACTAGCCAGCTTGAGGATGAGATCCCTGGTGTGGGGATAGTGCAGCCTTACAATGAATGGCCTTGGTGGCCCGCCCTTGGCCGGCTTCGTTGCCTGTGCTCTGTGTGCGCGGTCGATCAGGATGGCCGTTTTGAAGTGTTCACTCCCCAGCAATGCCGGTATCAGCTCCGAGACAAATTCAGTGGGTTTCCCTTTCTCCGTGTCCTCCTGGATCCCACATATTCGGATGTTCTGGCGTCTTGAATGCGACTCGAGCATTTCCAGTCGGGCCTTCAGGGTTTTGTTGTCATTTTTGAACGTTGCGCACTGTTTCTCTATGTCCTGTAGCCTGGCCTCGTGATCGATTGTCGTCTGCTCAACCTCGTGCACCCTTCCCTTAGTTGCCTTCACAGTTTCGGCCAAAGTCCCAATACTCTTTGAGATATCAGCCAACCTTGTGTCCACCTTCTTGCTTAGTGCGTTTATGGCAGCCAGTATGTCACTTTGAGTAGGATCTGTGGGGAACTCTTGGAAGCTAGCCTCTTCAGCTAGCTCCTCGTGGGTCGGCGACGTTGAAATTGGTTCGTTGTCTATCTCATTCCAATTATCTTGTTTAGCGCCCCCTTTTTTGTTGCCTTTTCCCTTTGTCATATTTGTTTGAAGTTATAGGTTGTGAGAGGTTAAGATAAATATTAATTTGTTTCAAAATTGAGCGGAGCTCTAGCAATGCACGTCTACTCCATAGCACGCTCTCTAGCGCCCCAGACTTAAAGTCTTTAATTGCATCCAGAAGTTCCTCCTCTGTAATTTCACCTGAGACCAGGCTTTGTGGAATCTAGCTCCGACTAAATCGATTCCCCCAAGGTCAATACTTCAAAAAATTTGAATTATTAAATGCCTAACTTGTACCTATGTTTGTCCTCTGTAGTTGCGTCTTTCTTTGTTTGCTGAAATCCATACTCAATAAACGTTAATCAAATACAACAACAGACTGTTTGCTCATTGCCGTTGCTCTAAGATGGCAATTCAGCACCAATGCACGTGGCAATTGAATCCCAACAAGTAAACAGTCGGTTGTGGTATTTGATTAATGTTTATTGAAAAGGTATGGATTTCAGCAAACAAAGAAAGGAACGCAACTACAGAGGACATCCTCCTCCTCCATCCCTCTCCATCCCCCTCCACCCCCCTCCATCCCTCTCCATCCCTCTCCATCCCCCTCCACCCCTCTCCATCCCTCTCCTCCATCCCCCTCCATCCCTCTCCTCCATCCCTCTCCATCCTCCTCCTCCATCCCTCTCCATCCCTCTCCATAGTGTGGTCAGACAGGCAGGGACAGAGTACCATGAGGCTGAAGGATGGAGCTCCACTGATGGCTTTTTAAAGAGGCCTGAATGGCCATGTGTGTGGCTACATGGATTTAATGGCTGTAGAAAACCACTGGGAATCATCATGGGTCAGATCTGTCTCCGTTAGCTTTAAATGTCTCCCTGCACTATTAGAGATGACTATTCTGGGTGATATCTGTCAAGGCTCGGTCGGAGTGTGTATGTTTGTGTGTGTGCGTGAGGGGGGACAGTGTGTGAAGCTGAAGGAGCGAAGCTAGATGTAGATGGAAGGGCGACGGGGTCCTTGATGTTCTCTGCAGTGAGAAGCCAGTGTGATCACACAACACCAGATAGGAGAGAGGAAACATCGTAGGCCCTCAACAGAGGAGAGGCAGCTGCATGTGAGTGGAGGAGGAGGAGCGGGTTGGTTGGATCAACCGTGAGAGCTCTCCAATCCCTCTCTGCGGATTCAGTGATTGACAGGTCCCTAGGGACCGCCCCCCTGGTTTGATGCTCCTTCACATTTACGTTTTACATTTTAGTCATTTAGCAGACGCTCTTATCCAGAGCGACTTACAGTTAGTGCATACATTTTTCATTCTGGCCCCCCGTGGGAATCAAACCCACAACCCTGGCGTTGCAAGCGCCATGCTCTACCAACTGAGCAACATGTCAGCGTAGTATAGAGTCGATTATGCTAGAGAGCCATCTCAGTGTGCGTGTGTGTCTGTGTGTGCTTGACTAGAATCCTCTGATACAATACTGTATTAAAGTCTGAAGGTGAGAGAGAGGTTATGACAATGTCATCCAAGATTAGGGATGTTGCATCACTTGGTTGCTTTCCCACAGGGTCTCCTTCCTTGTGTTGCAGGTGCTCTTCAAACCCACTGTAGATGGAGACCACATCTCTTGAAGACTAGGAAGCTGTCTTTAATTATCTTTAATGTAATGAGTATGTAAAATATCTCCGTTGTGAAACATTGTGCCAAATGCCCCATCTCTCATATTACCGTATTCTCTACAGAGAATACTCTTTTAGATTAATTTCCATTTCAAAGCCAATAGCGGATGAAATGGTGGATTTCAAGTGGGATGATGAATATGGAGATAACATATAGTACACATGCCCATATCATAACCCTAACCCACATCATAACCCTAACCCACATCATACCCCTAACCCACATCATAACCCTAACCCACATCATACCCCTAACCCACATCATACCCTAACCCACATCATAACCCTAACCCATATCATAACCCTAACCCACATCATAACCCTAACCCACATCATACCCCTAACCCACATCATACCCCTAACCCACATCATACCCCTAACCCACATCATAACCCTAACCCACATCATACCCCTAACCCACATCATACCCCTAACCCACATCATAACCCTAACCCACATCATAACCCTAACCCACATCATACCCCTAACCCACATCATACCCCTAACCCACATCATACCCTAACCCACATCATACCCCTAACCCACATCATAACCCTAACCCACATCATAACCCTAACCATAACCCTAACCAGCATCATAACCCTAACCCACATCATACCCTAACCCACATCACAGCCCTAACCAGCATCATACCCCTAACCCACATCATACCCCTAACCCACATCATAACCCTAACCCACATCATACCCCTAACCCACATCATACCCCTAACCCACATCATAACCCTAACCCACATCATAACCCTAACCCACATCATACCCCTAACCCACATCATAACCCTAACCCACATCATACCCCTAACCCACATCATACCACTAACCCACATCATACCCCTAACCCACATCATACTCCTAACCCACATCATACCCCTAACCCACATCATAACCCTAACCCACATCATACCCCTAACCCACATCATACCCCTAACCCACATCATACCACTAACCCACATCATACCCCTAACCCACATCATACCCCTAACCCACATCATACCCCTAACCCGCATCATAACCCTAACCCGCATCATACCCCTAACCTACATCATACCCCTAACCCACATCATACCCCTAACCCGCATCATACCCCTAACCCGCATCATACCCCTAACCCGCATCATAACCCTAACCCACTTCATAACCCTAACCAGCATCATAACCCTAACCAGCATTATACACCTAACCCGCATCATACACCTAACCCGCACCATACCCCTAACCCGCATCATAACCCTAACCCGCATCATAACCCTAACCAGCATCATACATCTAACCTGCATCATACCCCTAACCCGCATCATAACCCTAACCCGAATCATAACCCTAACCTGCATCATACCCCTAACCCGCATCATAACCCTAACCCTCATCATATACCTAACCGCATCATAACCCCTAACCCGCATCATAACCCTAACCCGCATCATAACCCTAACCCACATCACACCCCTAACCCGCATCATACCCCTAACCCGCATCATAACCCTAACCCGCATCATAACCCTAACCCGCATCATAACCCTAACCGGCATCATAACCCTAACCCGCAACATAACCCTAACTCGCATCATAACCCTAACCCGCATCATAACCCTAACCCTCATCATAACCCTAACCCACATCCCTAGCACTCTTGCAGAGCTCTAGTAAAGGACTGTAAGTTATTTATAATGATGGATACCTGGAGAAAATCCAACAAGCTCTCACAGTAAGAATTAGAGTTTATCCATGTTTCTCAAATTTTGAAGTTGTTCCAAACATCACATTTCAAAGTGTTTAAGGTTAAGTTTAGGCATTAACTCCACATTTTTAAGGTTAGGGTTAAGTTTAGGCATTAACTCCAAAATCTTAAGGTTAGGCATTAACTCCGAATGGTTAAGGTAAGGGTTAAGGTTTGGGATAGGCTTAAAACCCCAAATCAAAAATAATAATTATATAGCTGGATTTTAACATTCAACCATTTGCACCAGAGGCAGATACTTATGCGCGGGTTGACTCATAATGTACAGTCCCTGTTCTTATATCCGCGGGGTGGGCGGGTTTAGGGTCATGGCCGGTTGAATAAAGAGAAACAATTCATTAAAAAAATCCAGAAATGTATAATTTTGGTGCAATTCATAATTATTGTGCCTATCAATAGGCTACATTGAGTTATTTTTGTATTTATTTTTATCTGGCATTAGTGCCTAAGCCTAAGATATAGGGCCTAACTGTATGTGGCCAAATACACGTGCCAATCGCCAAATGCTTTTGGGAATTTGGGCAGAAAAAGTTCACGTCAATCCACTGAGGCAAAAAGGACAATGTCTGAGTTTAAGTCAATAAGAGAATGGAGAGTTGAAACTAAAGAGAAGGGAGGGCCAGAAATGAATGTTTGGGAAATATTTGGTGAAGTGGTAATGGAGGATGCTAGCAGTGCCGGCTAGGTTATGTGTGATGATTGTGAGGCGCTATACCAATTCCACAGTCACAAGACTTCAAACATGGTGTCACGCCCTGACTCTGGGGACTCTTATTTGTTGAGTCAGGGTGTGATTTTCTATGTTGTATTTTCTATGTTGTAGGATCTAGTATGTCTAGATCTATGTTGGCCGGTGTGGTTCCCAATCAGAGGCAGCTGTCGCTCGTTGTCTCTGATTGGGGACCATACTTAGGCAGCCTATTGGCACTAGTGGGTTGTGGGATCTTGTTCCGTGTGAGGTATGTTGTTTGTGTACCTTGGACTTCACGTAAGAGAACTGTACAGCGCATTTTCGATATTAGCGGGTTAGAGTCGGGTGCGGGCCTCAGACTTTCACTTTATCACATATAGTCATGCGGTTGCGGATGGGTTATTAGCAATTGCAGGCAGGTGCGGGTGAACAAAAAGCTGACCCGCCCATCACTAGCTTACGGCCGTTCGCCATCCCCGTCCACAATGCCCTAGCAAGACCAAAACCTACTTGAAGGTAACAGAGCTCACTGTTGCCCCTAGTGGCCGGTTTCTACGTCATCTCCAGACGTCCTCAGACATGGATGGATGTCTAATCCTGACTTGTGTCACGGGTGACCTGGCTGAGAAAATCAGATCTCTCTGAAATGAAAATGAATGGCCCTTCCGTCAGTAAAATATATTTTTTACCCGACCCTCCCTGAACGTTTGAAAAATAAACAAGTGACCCTCTCCCATACCCAAAATAATAATTAAAACATAAAGTGGATAGCAGAGAACATGCCTACCGTTTAGTCCCACTCCTAGGACAGACCAGAGCCTTATATATGCAGTTTACCCCCACTCCTAGGACAGACCAGAGCCTTAGATATGCAGTTTACCCCCACTCCTAGGACAGACCAGAGCCTTAGATATGCAGTTTACCCCCACTCCTAGGACAGACCAGAGCCTTAGATATGCAGTTTACCCCCACTCATAGGACAGACCAGAGCCTTAGATATGCAGTTTATCCCCACTCCTAGGACAGACCAGAGCCTTAGATATGCAGTTTACCCCCACTCCTAGGACAGACCAGAGCCTTAGACATGCAGTTTAACCCCACTCCTAGGACAGACCAGAGCCTTAGATATGCAGTTTATCCCCACTCCTAGGACAGACCAGAGCCTTAGATATGCAGTTTACCCCCACTCCTAGGACAGACCAGAGCCTTAGATATGCAGTTTACCCCCAATCCTAGGACAGACCAGAGCCTTAGATATGCAGTTTACCCCCACTCCTAGGACAGACCAGAGCCTTAGATATGCAGTTTACCCCCACTCCTAGGACAGACCAGAGCCTTAGATATGCAGTTTACCCCCACTTCTAGGACAGACCAGAGCCTTAGATATGCAGTTTACCCCCACTTCTAGGACAGACCAGAGCCTTAGATATGCAGTTTTAGAAACTGTTCTTCGTTTTGTAAGCATTACATGGCAAAGTAGCCAGAAGGTTGTGATTCACAGACCACCGCGGACAAGGGTTAAAATATATCCATTATAATAAAAGCACTGCATGAATCTATCATCTTATTTACAGTCTGAGAAAAAATTGCCTTTTATAAACGCATTTCATGCAATTCTACGTAATTTTACCTGACTGGAGACAAGCAGAATCTTTTTTAATTCCACAACAGAGCAAGACAATGAATAAGCGCATGCTGCAGCACCGGAGACTTTTTGATTTCTATACAGGCTGTTGTTAAAAAAGAGGATAGTCTAAGTTTGAAACAGTGCTAAAGTTGTCTATCAACTGTTAAAATTGAGCACAACCTAACCAGTTACAGCTGAAGTATCTGATCCTCAATGAATTCGAGAGAAAGTAATTCATTGTTTAACACAGCAGCCACATATCATCAGGTATGCACTTGTATCTTTTTTTCATTTGGGAAACTATCATTTTCTAATTTATTCTATTTTATTCCATGATATTGTTGTTACAAAATAGATTTGTGATGACTGTGATTGGGGCACGGGAATATAAGAGCATCTGCTAGGCTAAATTAACAAACTAGGCATGCATCGCTCACCGCATGATCCTCAAACTGTCACGCCCTGGCTCTGGGGACTATTAAATGTTGAGCCAGGGTGTGGATTTTCTATGTTATAGTTTTCTATGTTTTGTTCTAGATCGTTTAGATCAGGGGTGTCAAACGTCCGGCCCGCGGGCTGGATCAGGCCCGCAAACGGGTTTAATCCGGCCCGCGAGATGATTTTGTAAAGTATAAAAATGAGCTGCAATTTTTCAATAAAAGAAACTGCTGTTCCAATTGTGTCCACTGGATGGCGCAATAGCAATTGTGTTAAGCAAGCAAACTGTTTATACCGGGGCAGAGCAAATAGGTCAAGCAAGTGCAGCCAGTCCGGATGAGCTACTTTGTTTTGCCCGCGATATTTATTACGGCTTCTACTTTTAACATTATGTGCTTTGGCACCCTCATTGCCCCAATATGTCTCTGTCAAAAAAGAGAAAAGTGGACGCAGAGTGCAGAGTGTTCCAAGAAAAATTGTCATCCTTCTATTTATTCACGGAATTGAATGGGAAAGCTGTATGTTTGGTGTGTTCACAGCATGTTGCAGTGCTGAAAGAATATAACCTTCGTCGCCACTATGTGAGTCTTCATGCCGACAAATATGACAACTTTCAAGGACAGCGGAGAAGAGAGAAGGTGAATGAACTGTTGGTGGGTCTGAAGAAACAGCAGTCTGTGTTTACTCACAGCCGAGACATCAGTGACGCTGCAGTGAAAGCTAGCTACCTCATTGCTAATGAAATCGCAGTGGCTTCAAAACCATTTAGTGAGGGTGAATTTGTAAAAACATGCATGATGAAGGCAGCAGAGATTGTGTGCCCTGAAAAGCACCAGGCTTTTGCAAATATCAGCCTGACAAGAAACACAGTTGCAGACAGGATTTCCGATCTTTCAGTGGATTTGGACAGCCAGTTGAAGCAAAAAGTAAAGTCATTTATTGCGTTTTCGGTTGCAATTGATGAAAGCACGGACATTACAGATGTTGCACAACTGGCCATTTTCATCCGCGGAGTTGATGACACATTGACCGTCACCGAGGAGTTCGTGGAGTTGGTGCCGATGACAGATACAACGACAGCAGCTGATATTTTCACTGCACTCGTCGGCGCGCTGGACAGGGTCGGAGTGGACTGGTCCCGCGCTGTCAGCCTGGCTACAGATGGTGCGCCCTCAATTATCGGGAAAAAAGCAGGCGTTGTGACAAAGTTCAGAGAGAAAGTGCAATCTGCAAATGGAGGACGTGATTTTTGGACTTTTCACTGTATTTTGCACCAGGAGGCTTTGTGTTGCAAGTCATTAAAGATGGAAAACGTCATGAAGGTGGTCATCCAAACTGTTAATTTCATCCGATCCAGAAGCCTGAATCACCGTCAGTTTGACAGCCTTCTCAGAGAGAAAGACCACATCTATGGCCTGCCATACCACACTGAGGTAAGATGGTTAAGCCGAGGTGCTGTGCTGAGGCGTTTCTTTGATTTACGAGAAGAAATTGAACAGTTCATGGAAGAAAAGGGCAAACCAGTGTTAGAATTTAATTCTGCAGAATGGATGCAGGACCTTGCATTTATGGTGGATGTTACAGAGCACCTGAATAACTTGAACAAACAGCTGCAAGGGCGCAACAAAGTTGCCACGCAGTATTATGACAGCATACGTTCTTTCAAGTTGAAGCTGTCATTGTGGGAGACGCAACTCGCCAGTGGTGATGCAGCTCACTTCCCCTGTCTGAAAAATGTGTGCGCGACCCAACATGTGGCAGACATGAAGCGGTTCAAAGATAAAATAACGGGACTGTTAAGGGAGTTTGAGCAACGCTTTCAGATTTTTGGTGAACTGGAGAATGACTTCAACGTTTTTTGTTCGCCATTCACCGTGAATCCCTCTGATCTGCCCGTCAGCATCCAACTTGAAATAATAGACTTGCAGTGTGACTCGGATTTGAAGGGCAAATTTGCCGCAGCTGGCTTGGACACATTTTATCAGAATCTCTTGCCAGGTTACCCCAACGTGACAGCCCTCGCTGCAAAACTGTTGTGCATGTTTGGAACCACATATCTTTGTGAGCAAGTTCTCTGTAATGAGCATAAATAAAACAAAGCTGCGCTCAAGGCTCACGCACAAGCACTTGAATCACATCCTGAAGTTGGCTGCCACTCAGGATGTGACGCCTGATATTGATGCGCTGGTAAAGCTAAAAGATGCCATGTATCAGGAGTCAAATAAACTATGCAACCCCACTTAAAGTGCTGCATGAGACACCCTGATATAGTTCTGTGATCTGTGATATACTTCTGTGAATCACTGAGGCATTGTGTGTTTGTGTGTTGTTTGTCCTCAGAATTTCAAATAACTTGAGGTGTTTTATGATTAATAGTGATGTTGTGCTTTTGGACACACTGTCCTCAGGCTCCAGCTTTATGTTTATATGTTTTTATGTTGATGTGCTATTGTTTTTAATTGATTTTATTTTATTTGTATATTTAACCTATTCTTGACTCTGTGGTTCTTGCACTTGTTTGGGGAACAGGATTTCATTATTTGTATCTACATTTCTGCCTGAGAAATGACACCCTGATATAGTTCTGTGATCTGTGAAACAGTTATGTGAATCACTGAGGCATTGTGTGTTTGTGTGTTCTTTTTCTTTAGAATTTTCAAATAAACTTGAGGTGTTTTATGATTAATAGTGATGTTGTGCTTGTACTATTTTGGACACACTGTCCTCAGGCTCCAGCTTTATGTTTTATGTTGATAGTATTAAAACAAAGAAAACAATCTGAAGTTGTTGTTTTTAAGTTATATATACCATGATTTTACCGGTCCGGCCCACTTGGGAATAGATTTTCCTCCATGTGGCCCCTGAGCTAAAATGAGTTTGACACCCCTGGTTTAGATCTATGTTGGCCAGGGTGGTTCCCAATCAGAGGCAGCTGTAGCTCGTTGTCTCTGATTGGGGACCATACTTAGGCAGCCTGTTTTGCACTAGTCTTTGTGGGATCTTGTTCCGTAAGGTTTGTTTTGTATTAACCTAGGACTTCATGTATCGTTTGGTTTGTTGTTTTGTTCGTGTGGTGTAAGTACAAATAAAATGTACGCTTATCACGCTGCGCCTTGGTCCGTGTCTTCAGTCGACGATCTTGACACAAACCAAAGACTGGCCAAACTCATGTTCCTAAAAGAGAATTCAAAGGCACTGTTTAATAAGGCAATTTTTATTTCATTATTATTTAATTCTAAGCAATATTTTTTTAAATGTCATTTTATACAGCCTAAATGTTAAATTTATAGGCATGTTGCTGAAGTGCTGTTGTTGATGTGTTGTTGCAATGCTGAGCGCTGCTGTCAGCCTGCAGCGTGTCACAAGTGCTTCACAATTGATTTCTTAAAATGTCAGGCTATAGCCTTGAAAAAATAATAATAATATGGCCTAAATAATTCATTTTCATTCCTTCTTAGGCTCCCTGGCTTGCTCCTGACTGATTAAGAGTTAGTATGTTGTTTAGTAGCCTGTTGAAATGTCGAACATCCATTGATAGTGACATTATCATTACTTCCCAAGTAAAGTCCATTTTTGGTGTCCTCCTCCTCGGCTATAGAAGGTTATAGCGCAGTTCTGAATGTCATAGAGACAAACCAAATATATTCCATATGCATCTGAGTCGCGACTTTTAGCACCCATGCGCTGTCCATCTCCGCGCTGCTGCTTCATAGTAATGTAAGTTATGTAAATTACTCGAATATGGCTTATTGTGAGGTCAATAACTCGGATAAATAGCTTCATTACGGGCAACGAAACCTATCGTTTTCATTCAAATAAATGATAGCAATAGCAAGCTTACCTCCGGGCCTCCTCATCTTCACGCTCTCCCTCTCAAGCTGAACAGGACATCAGTAGGCCTAGCCCGCGTGCACAGATATTGCTTTTTTTTTGTTGACAATTTGACCTGCCTCCTGAAGTGCCACCGAACACAGCAAAGGCATTGGTCAGGCAGCACAAAAGGGTTTACATCAGCAAAAGCAGGGCAGGCCTGGGCTCATGATTGGGAACGCCTATCCAATGCAGTGTGTAATGGAGTGTAGCCTAGTTTTATATACAGCATCCCAGCAGCGCAAAAACTTGGGAAGGAAGTACATGCTCTTCGTATAGCCTAGGCCTATAGCCTATCTTATAGGCCAGCCTTTCTCAAACTTGTTTGTGCCAGGGACACCCGGGAGGGGTGAAGGTGTTTTCAACAGCCAGTCTGCTGCAGTATTTAGATTTTGTTGCAGCAAGAGAGGAGAAGCTGGTCTATCATAAGTAGGTAGAATGAAAGGGGATTAATGTCTTCACTGCCATCTCGCTGAGTTGCGGCTATTCTCCGCTGCTGAACAGCCAGAATGTGGACAGGCGCATCTCATTAAAAGGAGCGCGCAGGCGTTGGTCACAGGACAGCTCCAATAGTTTATCCTCAAGAACTGTGAGTCTCTTCAGTGCTGGTGAACGGATTACCCATCCACTGCTTTCCCGGGCGTGGATCAAATTGTGAGGGGAAGTAATCCTCGAATTTGAGTAGAGTTTTGCTCAGATGTGACCCCATCAATTTACGCATGTGATCCATGTCTACATCACCCATGTCAGCCAGTTGAGAATAGGGGGAACAAAATGCCTCTATCCACTCGGTCTCTCCAGGCGCCCAGTTTTTTCTTGAAATCAGCAATTTTATTGTTTGCTTGGAAAATGTCACGTGCGCGTTCCTGCATAGATAGGTTGAGCAGCAGACTCGTCCGTAGTCCTACAGATCCCGATACAACGGTCCATCATAATCCATGTCCCGTTATGTACTCGTTCAGAACACAGAATATTTCACCTGCAGTTGTATTCTGAGGCAACTCTCTGCAACAAAGAAATTCTTCATATATGTAGCTAATATATACAATAAGTGGCATTTGAAATGTCAGTCGTCTCATCTAATTGGATTACAAACCAATTTGATGTGCGGGCTCTGTCTAAAACCTCCATGTGATTCAATATCCTCTGCCATATCCTGGATCCTGGATGCGTGACAGTGTCATTGGAAAGTGGGATTTCACTGATCTTTGTAGCAGCAGCTGGGTCTAAAACCTCTCGGCAAGCATCCACGACTGAGGGCATGACATGCTTTTCTGTCATGAGCACTCTCTCTCCCTGGTAGCAACATTAATTGCATTCAATTCTCTGCCACTCTGCTCACTCTCTCCCTACTCTGCCTAACGAGCTCCACCTGGCTCCGCCCTGCTCTGCTCTTGTTACCTGGCCAGCTGCACTGCATTTCCCACTCACCATCCTCACCTTGCCTCACTCTGTTCTAATTACTCTGCCAGCTGAACTGCATTTCCCCACTAACCTCTCCCAGTATATCAAGCCCTGTTTTTCAGCCAAGCCCTGTCAGATCGTCTTCAAACCCGGACCAGTAACCTGCCTGTCTGCGCTCTGACTCCTGTTTGTGATACCGATCCTTTCTTGACTGCCTCCTTGTCCTACTGCCCCGTCTATCCCGACCTGCCTTCTGGACCTCGACTACTCTCCGATCTTCAGCCCCTCCGGTAACTCGATTCTGCCTTCTGTCTCTCACCACGATATTTGCCCAGCCCTGATCTGTACTTCTGCCTGCCATTCATATTGCTGTTGTGTGTGTGTTCCCCCAGGCCTCCGACCACCAGATGAGCGTGCCCAGACGCTTCACCACCCTCAGCCCGATACGCCGCTCCATCACTGGGGAACACACACACTAAGCATTTGGACTGGACACCCCCGGACATTTGGTGACCCCCGGAGCACAGGTACCCACAGGACCCTGAAAAACCCCAGAGCCCCAAGCACCCCTGGAACCCCTGACACCCCTGGCACTCCTCTTCCCGCCTGAAACCTTCAATAAAGAACTCTGAATTTGAACTTGCGCTCTTGGGTCCTCTTCTGTCCGTGACAGAACGATCTGACCATCATGGACCCAGCGCACTCCCTGACCACGATGGAAGAAGAGCCAGAGATGACTGCCCTACAGCGGCTGGAGCGCTCTGAGGGAGACATAAATCGGATGGCTGGCGACATCGCTTCCCTTCTCCAGCTATTCAACCAGCAGCAACAACAGTTCCAACAGCAGCAACAACAGTTCCAACTGCAGCAACAACAGCTAGCCCAAGCCCTGCAACTACTCTCAAACCCGGCTACTCCACCTGCACCCCCCCCTGGTCCTTCTGTTCCTGTACCACCGACACTCCTTCATCCCTCCGCTGGAGGTCCCAATGCTGCAGGCCCGGCAGTGCTGCCACCAGATCCCCACGCTCCTGAACCAAAGATTGGGAACCCGGAACGTTTTGATGGCAACCAGAAGCAAGTAAGACCATTCTTGAGCAGCTGCCGAATCCAGTTTGCACTACAGCCCAGGACTTTCTCAACAGAGGGAGCCAAGGTGGGGTATGTCATCACACATCTCACCGGTCGAGCTCGGTTGTGGGGAACGGCGGAATTCGACCGGCAAACCCCAGCCTGTGCCTCCTTCAGTGCCTTTGAGGAGGAGATGTTAAAGGTCTTTGACCTAGGCTCGCCAACAGCCGAAGCGTCACAAGCTCTGCTCACCATCCGTCAGGGCAATCGGACAGTGGCAGACTTCTCCATTGACTTTCGTACCCTGGCCAGTCAAAGCTCGTTTAACCCAGAGGCACTGGTGCAAGCCTTCCTCCATAGCCTGGCGGACTATATCAAAGACGAGCTTGTTTCCCATGACCCGCCCTCAACGCTTGATGCCGCCATTGACCTTGCCGTCCGCATTGACCGCCGTATACAGACCCGGAGGAGGGAGAAGGGCCGTCTCAGTCAACCTGCCATCCGCACTCGGGTCGATACCGCTTCTGTCCAGCCCCTGCCTGTCAAGTCCCATAGCCAACTCAATCAGCCTGAGCCCATGGAGATTGGCCGTGCCTCTCTGACTCCCGAGGAGCGTCGGCGCCGTCTAAGCTCCAACCTTTGCCTCTACTGTGGTGGCGAAGATCACCGTGTCGCCACTTGTCCGGCAAAAGCCGTAGCTCACCAGGTGTAGGGGAGATCCGGGTGAGCTCAACAAGCCTTCAGTCTCCCTCCATCCGAAAGACCCTGCTTCATCTCCGCCTTCAGCTTTCTGACAAGACTCATACATTGGCCGCCCTTGTGGATTCCGGAGCCGAAGCAAACATCATGGACCCTGAGCTTGCACAGCAACTGGGCGTGAACCATCATCAACTGACACAACCCATTCCTGCACGAGCCCTGGATGGGCATCATCTTGGCACTGTCACTCATATCTCCGCCCCTGTGACAATCCTGCTGTCAGGAAACCACCAGGAGTCCATCCAGTTTCACCTCCTACACTCACCTGGCCAACCACTCATTCTTGGATACCCGTGGCTCCGTCAGCACAACCCCCACATCGACTGGGAGACAGGAACAGTCCGTGAGTGGGGAAGGAGTTGTCACCAGACCTGTTTAAGGGGGGCCACCCTGCCCGTTCACCGGGAAAGATCTAGCGCTACCCCCGACATATCCAATGTTCCGGCCTGTTACCACAGCCTGAAAGAGGTGTTCAACAAATCCAAGGCGACATCTCTACCCCCACACAGACCCTATGACTGCGCGATTGATCTCCTGCCTGGCACAGCACCTCCCAAGGGTCGTCTGTATTCACTGTCAGCCCCGGAAAGAAAGGCCATGGAGGACTACATTAATGACTCTCTTGCCGCCGGGATAATTAGACCGTCATCTTCCCCCGCAGGAGCGGGATTCTTCTTTGTCGGCAAGAAGGACGGTTCTCTTCGTCCATGCATAGATTACCGGGGTCTGAACGACATCACGGTTAAGAATCGCTACCCACTGCCCTTACTTTCGTCTGCCTTCGAACTGCTGCAGGGAGCCACTGTATTCACAAAGCTGGACCTTCGCAATGCCTACCATCTGGTGCGGATGAGGGAGGGAGACGAATGGAAGACAGCGTTCAACACACCAACCGGCCACTATGAATATCTCGTCATGCCCTTCGGCCTCACCAATGCCCCAGCAGTTTTTCAAGCCCTAGTGAATGATATCCTCAGGGACATGCTAAATACGTTCGTATTTGTGTACCTTGACGATATTTTAATATTCTCAAAGACTCTGTCAGAACACACGCACCACGTCCAGTTGGTCCTGCGCCGCCTGCTGGAGAACTCTCTTTTCGTGAAGGCAGAGAAGTGCGAGTTCCATGCCAAAACCGTTTCATTCCTGGGGTATGTGGTGACCGAGGGCAGCATTCAGATGGATCTCACGAAGGTGTCGGCTGTCACTTCCTGGCCAGTTCCTGAGTCTCGGAAAAAGTTGCAACAGTTCCTGGGCTTTGCCAACTTTTATAGGAGATTCATCAGAAACTATAGCACAGTGGCTGCACCCCTCACGGCGCTAACCAGCACTAAACAACCGTACCAATGGACATCAGCTGCTGATAAGGCCTTCAATATCCTCAAGACATGTTTCACTTCTGCTCCCATCCTCCAGATGCCAGATGCAGCAAGGCAGTTTGTGGTGGAGGTAGATGCTTCGGACGTGGGAGTGGGTGCAGTGCTTTCTCAAAGAGCAGCTGAGGATGGCAAGATGCACCCCTGTGCCTTCTACTCCCGTCGGCTAACCCCTGCCGAATGCAACTACGACATTGGGAACCGCGAGCTGTTGGCTGTCAAGCTCGCCCTTGAAGAATGGCGGCACTGGTTAGAGGGGTCAAAGGAACCATTCGTAGTGTGGACAGACCACAAGAACCTGGAGTATATCCAAACAGCCAGGAGGCTGAACTCCCGTCAACAGCGGTGGTCTCTGTTCTTTACGCGCTTCAATTTCACGCTCTCCTACCGCCCGGGATCTCGCAACATCAAACCTGATGCTCTTTCCCGGATGTTTCAGAAGGACGAGACCACCGCCATGACAGTCCCCATTCTTCCCAGCCACTTGGTCGTAGCGGCCCTCACCTGGGAGATCGAGAAGCAGGTCATGGAGGCTCTTCGGGACCAGCCAGGTCCAAGCACCAGCGCCCCCAACCGTCTGTTTGTTCCAGCAAATCTCAGGTCACCTGTGATTCAGTGGGGGCACGAATCCCGTCTGGCCTGTCATCCCGGCATCACTCGCACCCTTCATCTGGTCCGCCAGCGGTTCTGGTGGCGGCGGATGAGACGGGATGTCCGAGAATTCATCCGAGCTTGTCCCACTTGTAACCGAAACAAGACCCCCAACCAGCCTCCTGCTGGGTTGCTGCAACCCCTACTCATACCCAAGAGGCCCTGGTCCCACGTTTCACTGGACTTTGTTACGGGCCTTCCGCCCTCTGACGGACACACAGTCATCCTTACCATTGTTGACCGCTTTAGTAAGATGACCCACTTCGTGCCCCTTCCCAAACTACCCTCTGCTAAAGAGACCTCCCAGGTGGTCCTGGAACATGTGTTTCGTATCCATGGCCTACCCCAGGATATAGTGTCAGACCGGGGCCCGCAATTCTCAGCAACCTTTTGGAAGGAGTTCTGTCATCTCCTTGGGGCCACCGCCAGCCTATCGTCTGGATTCCACCCGCAGTCAAACGGCCAGACTGAACGCATGAACCAGGAGCTGGAGAAGGCACTGAGGTGTGTGGCTTCCCAAAATCCCCGGGCCTGGGCTCAACACCTGCTCTGGGTGGAATATGCCCATAATTCACTCACCAGTTCCTCCACCGGGCTCTCCCCCTTTCAGTGTGTCTACGGGTATCAACCTCCACTGTTTGCCAGCCAGGAGGCGGATGCCACCTGTCCGTCTGCTCTTGCGTATGCCCGCCGCTGCCGCCGCACTTGGGCCCAGGCTCGCACTGTGCTCCTGAAGTCTGGAACCAGCTACGCCGTCGGTGCCAACCGACGGAGGACCCCAGCACCTACTTACCGGGTTGGTCAGAAGGTCTGGCTGTCTGCCCGGGATCTGCCGCTGCGGGTTGAATCACGAAAGCTGGCCCCTCGCTTCATTGGTCCTTTTCCTGTGCAGAAAGTCATCAGTCCAACGGCGGTCCGACTTCAGTTGCCCGCTTCCATGCGGGTCCACCCCACCTTCCACGTCTCCAAGGTCAAGCCGGTCCATGAAAGTCCCCTGGTCCCTGCAGCTCCGGCGCCACCTCCTCCGCGCCTCGTAGATGGCGGTCCTGTCTTCACCGTCCGGCGGCTGCTCCGCTCTAGGCGAAGGGGTAGGGGTCTCCAGTACCTCGTTGACTGGGAGGGATATGGTCCAGAGGAGAGGACCTGGATCCCGGCCAGGAGGATAGTGGACCGGACCCTTATCACTGACTTCCACCGACTACATCCTGATCAGCCTGCAATCCGTAGGGGCCGTCCAAGAGGGGTTCCTAGCCGTCCTGCCCGCCCTGCTTCCTGTCCTGTGCCTGACCCTGCTCCTGTCTCAGTGCCTGTCCTGTCTCCCGACCGTGACCCTCCAGCTCCTTCTGAGGATGAGGAGATTCACTCGGACCGCTCGGAGGAGTTCTGACCCGCCGCCTGCTCCCCTCCACCCTCCCGGCATGATGTTGTTCTTGGGACTTCTGGGGCCGTCCCTTGGAGGGGGGGTCCTGTCATGAGCACTCTCTCTCCCTGGTAGCAACATTAATTGCATTCAATTCTCTGCCACTCTGCTCACTCTCTCCCTACTCTGCCTAACGAGCTCCACCTGGCTCCGCCCTGCTCTGCTCTTGTTACCTGGCCAGCTGCACTGCATTTCCCACTCACCATCCTCACCTTGCCTCACTCTGTTCTAATTACTCTGCCAGCTGAACTGCATTTCCCCACTAACCTCTCCCAGTATATCAAGCCCTGTTTTTCAGCCAAGCCCTGTCAGATCGTCTTCAAACCCGGACCAGTAACCTGCCTGTCTGCGCTCTGACTCCTGTTTGTGATACCGATCCTTTCTTGACTGCCTCCTTGTTCTACTGCCCCGTCTATCCCGACCTGCCTTCTGGACCTCGACTACTCTCCGATCTTCAGCCCCTCCGGTCTCCGACCACCAGATGAGCGTGCCCAGACGCTTCACCACCCTCAGCCCGATACGCCGCTCCATCACTGGGGAACACACACACTAAGCATTTGGACTGGACACCCCCGGACATTTGGTGACCCCCGGAGCACAGGTACCCACAGGACCCTGAAAAACCCCAGAGCCCCAAGCACCCCTGGAACCCCTGACACCCCTGGCACTCCTCTTCCCGCCTGAAACCTTCAATAAAGAACTCTGAATTTGAACTTGCGCTCTTGGGTCCTCTTCTGTCCGTGACAAATGAGTAAACATTGTCTAGTATGATTACAGTTTACAGGCAAATTACCTGTGTATTATCTTTCTAATATTACTAAAGACACACCAAATTAGTCCAGAGAGGACATTTGAATAAAAAATTATAATTCCCTCATGTTGAGATCACAACTTATTTATCTCATGATCACCACAACAAAAGTTGTTTTGTCGAGATCACAAGATAATTTTCTCGTGGTCATAACATTATCAATCAATCAATCAATCACATTTATTTATAAAGCCCTTTTTACATAACCAGATGTCACAAAGTGCTTATACAGAAAGCCAGCCTAAAACCCCAAACAGCAAGCAATGCAGATGTAGAAGCACGGTGGCCAGGAAAAACTAGAAAGACACAAACCTAGAAAGAAACCTAGAGAGGAAGCAGACTCTGAGGGGTGGCCAGTCTTCTTCTGGCTGTGCCGGGTGGAGATTGTAAGAGTATATGGCCATTAAGGCCAGATCGTTCTTCAAGATGTTCAAACGTTCATAGATGACCATCAGGGTCAAATAATAATCACTGTGGTTGTAGAGGGTGCAACAAGTCAGCACCTCAGGATTAAATGTCAGTTGGCTTTTCATAGCCGAGCATTCAGAGGTCGAAACAGCAGGTGCGGTAGAGAGTGAGAGAGAGATGGAGGGAGAGAGAGGAAGAGAGAGCGAGAGAGAGAAAGAGAGAGGGTCGAAAACAGCAGGTCCGGGGCAAGGTAGCACCTCCGGTGAACAGGTCAAGGTTCCATAGCCACAGGCAAAACAGCAGAAATTGGATCAGCAGCACGACCAGGTGGACTGGGGACGGTGACAGCCAGGAATCATCAGGCCAGGTAGTCCTGAGGCATGTTCCTAGGGCTCAGGTCCTCTGGGAGGGAAAAGAAAGAGAGGGAAAAGAAAGAGAGCGAGAGAGAAAGAGAGAGAGAGAGAGAGAGAGAGAGAGAGAGAGAGAGAGAGAGAGAGAGAGAGAGAGAGAGAGAGAGAGAGATGGGAGAATTAGAGGGAGCATACTTAAGTTCACACAGGACAACCAGGCAGGGTATGACCCCACCCACTTTGCCAAAGGACACCACTTGAAGAATATCAACAGACCACCAACTTACTACCCTGAGACAGGTCTGAGTATAGCCCATGAAGATCTCCTCCACCGCACGAGCCCGAGGGGGCGCAAAACTAGACAGGAAGATCACCTCAGTGTTCCAATCCACTCAAGTCAAGTCGAGTATGGCAGAAAAAGCCTGACACGATGTGCCGCACCCCTCCTAGGGACGGCATGGGAGAGCACTAGTAAGCCAGTGACTCAGCCCCCGTAATAGGGTCAGAGGCAGAGAATTCCAGTGGAGAGAGGGGAGCCTTCCAGGCAGAGACAGCAAGTGCGGTTCGTCACTCCAGTGCCTTGCCGTTCACCTTCACATCCCTGGGCCAGACAACATTCAATCATAGGACCTACGGAAGAGATGAGACTTCAGTAAAGACTTAAAGGTCGAGACCGAGTCTGCGTCTCTCACATGGATAGGCAGACCTTTCCATAAAAATGTAGCTCTATAGGAGAAAGCCCTGCCTCCAGCTGTTTGCTTAGAAATTCTAGAGACAATAAGGAGGCCTGCGTCTTGTGACCGTAGCGTACGTGTAGCTATGTACAGCAGGACCAAATCGGAGAGCTTGGTAGGAGCAAGTCCATGTAATGCTTTGTAGGTTAGCAGTAAAACCTTGAAATCAGCCCTAGCCTTAACAGGAAGCCAGTGTAGATGCTTGCACAGATAAATATTATTTAAAAAATGTGGGTTATAGTCAAGATTCTAGCAGCCTTATTTAGCACTATCTGAAGTTTATTTAGAATTGACAAAAGCATGGATTAGCTTTTCTGCATAATATTTGGACAAAACATTTCAGATTTTTGCAATGTTACGAAGATGGAAAAAAGCTGCCCCTCAAAAGAGAGATCAGGGTCCAGAGTAAAGCCGAGGCCCTTTACCGTTTTTTTTTTAGATGACTGTACAACCATTAAGATTAATTGTCAGATCAAACAGCAGATTTCTTTGTTTCTTATGACCTAGAACTAGCATCTCTGTTTTGTCTGAGTTTAAAAGTAAAACATTTGCCGCCATCCACTTCCTTATGTCTGAAACACAGGCTTCCAGGGTAGGCAATTTTGGCACTTCACTATGTTTCATCGAAATGTACAGCTGTGTGTCGTCTGCATTGCAGTGAAAGTTTACATTGTATTTCCGAATGACATCACCAAGAGGTAGATTATATAGTGAAAACAATAGTGGTTATAAAACAGAACCTTGAGTAACACCGAAACTTACCATTAATTTGTCAGAGGACAAACCATCCACAGAGACAAAGTGACAAAGTCTTTCAGATAAACCAGGCAAGGACTTGTCCGTTTTTTTTTTTTTTTTTTTACATGTATTTATCCCCTTATTTTAGGCACTAAACTATCTCCATATATACTTCTATTCTTGTGAGGCTTTTGGGCGTCTTGTGAGGCTTGTGAGGCTTTTGGGCATCCTATAGCAAAACGGAGAACAACCAATGTGTTCGTGAGAGTCTCAGCTTTCAAGAGTGGTCATAATTGTTTGTATTGTATTTTAATATTTTCGGGATGTCTCATGGTCTGACAAACACCGCTCTAGCTCTGCCACCTTTCACCGCAAATGTGCGAAGGGCGATATGGGTGGATGCGGTGGATTGAGACGCAACCCATGCAAAAACCCAGTTTAAATAGACATATTTTTGTATTATGTTAATTAGATTTCCACGCAACCGTTGTAGGCTAAGGGTTGTAGGCTGTGTGTAGGCTGTTTCATAGGTAAAGCTTCTTGCAGGCAGATTAACTGTCAGTGATTTATTGGCTGATGCACATAATCCAGAGTGGGTGTGCTCTATTCCTGGCAGGCTGATCAGATTCAATAGCAGCCTCAGAGGCTGATAAATCAGGTTGCTGCCTTGTAGGCTGATTCATATGTAAGGCTCCTTGCAGACAGCTTACAAGGCAGAATCCTGACTTATTAGCCTCTGAGGCTGCTGTTGAATCTGATCAACCTGCCAGGATATAGCGCGCTCACTCTTGATCATATACATAATGCACTGACTGCTAATCGGCCTGTAAGGAGCTTTACCTATGAAACAGCCTTTACCTATGAAACAGATAAGACAGTCAGAATCCTGTCTTATCAGCCGCTTTTGAATCTGATCAAGCTCTGAGGCTGAAATTGAATCTGATGAGACCGTCAGGAATGCAGCTCACCATAAAACATGGTGTCCCTTACAATTATACACATATCAGTTATGCAAGCTAACAACCAGCACAGATAACAAGCTAGCTAGCTAACAAGACTACCTAGCTAGCTCACTCTCTCACTCACAAGACTAGCCAAGTTAGCTACGTTGTTGCTTGCATGCTATTGGCTGTGGTCTTGGGGGTGGCACAGCATCGTTCAGGGCTTAAATGCCTTAGCTCAAGGTAAGGTACATTTAGCTTGCTAACATTCTTACTTATAAACACAAATGCAAGCATGATGCTAGCATGAAATGTACCATCCGTTAGAGTAGCAATCAATAAAAACATATGCGCTGATCCACTATGGGCTCTGCCGCCTCAGCCATACTGTCAACCTATCATCAATACGTCCATTCCTATTTATAGAGATTATTTAGTGATTTCTACAAAACAACTTTTGTTATGTTTTGATCATGACCAAATGTATCTCGGTAAAAGGAGGGAATATATTTTTTTTATTCATATGTCTTCCGTACCAAACTGTTTTAGCTACTACACGGTGCTATAACATGAACATATCTGTGGTGGTTTAGAGTCTATAGTCTAGACTTAATGTTGTGATCTTAAGCAAAAACCCTAGTCTAAATGCCTTAAATCCCCAAAACTATGTCGTAAACACACTCTTAATGGAGGGATTATTTATTAACTATTGACTTGATCGCTATGAAAGCATTTATTTATAAATAAATAAATAAATAATAGAAATCCTGCACCATCTCATTTGAGATATTTTTTCTTCCTTTTTGGTGGAGAAGGCTTCTGATAAGCCTGGAACACTTCACTAATCAGCTAATGTTAGATTATTTTCATTAGTGTGCCCTCTCTCAGTCATTTGATTTCTATCACTTATAAAGTTTATGTGTGTATCAATTTATCTCTTATATCTCTTATAATGATGCCAAAAGGTCCATGGTGGGAGTAATTAATTAAAACTTAGCTTAATGAAATGTATACCCCTGTTTAACGCTGCACTGAGAAAATAAAGATCAAGACATTTCTGTATGCTATACTTTTAATTGCTCTCCAAAGGATTCATTGAAGTTTCTCAGTGTCGTATTGTACTTTTGAGCTTCTACAGTAAGTTGACCAATAGCTAATAGTAGTTAACTGAGAACTTAAATTAACAGGACAATATGTTTTGTCCAGCTAGTGTTTATGTAAGTAAGATTCTGAACATATGCACAACATTAACTGAAAGGTTAGCCAGTTTCTGCATACCGAAGCTGACTTGTTCAGGCTCCAGTTTAAATTGCTGGTATTCATCAAAGCAAGGGATGATACCATATGATTAATTATCCCTCATTAATATTAAAACATTATACAGAGACCCATTCAGTTATTCACACACACACACACACTCTCTCTCTCTCTCTCTCTCTCTCTCTCTCTCTCTCTCTCTCTCTCTCTCTCTCTCTCTCTCTCTCTCTCTCTCTCTCTCTCTCTCTCTCTCTCTCTCTCTCTCTCTCTCTCTCTCTCTCACACTCACTCACTCACTCTCTCTCTCTCTCTCTCTCTCTCTCTCTCTCTCCTCTCTCTCTCTCTCTCTCTCTCTCTCTCTCTCTCTCTCTCTCTCTCTCTCTCTCTCTCTCTCTCTCTCTCTCACACTCACTCACTCTCTCTGATTCAGATTCAGATAAGATTTATTAGCATGAATGACAAGGCCACTGTTGCTAAAGCAAAGTGAGATCATTTTGATTTTATTTTATTTTATTAGGTTCCCCATTAGCCAACGCCAACGGCAGCCCCAAAACATCACTGCTCTAGAGGAGATCTGCATGGAGTAATGGGCCAAAATAACAGCAACAGTGTGTGAAAACCATGTGAAGACTTACAGAAAACGTTTGACCTGTGTCATTGCCAACAAAGGGTATATAACAAAGTATTGAGAAACTTTTGTTATTGACCAAATACTTATTTTCCACCATAATTTGCAAATGAATTCATAAAAAATCCTACAATGTGATTTTCTAGAAAAAAAATTCTCATTTTGTCTGTCATAGTTGACGTGTACCTATGATGAAAATTACAGGCCTCTCTCATCTTTTTAAGTGGGAGAACTTGCACAATTGGTGGCTGACTAAATACTTTTTTCCCCACTCTACATTAGACTCTCTAGTTTGAGAAACAGGCACCTCACAGGTCCTCAGCTGGCAGCTTCATTAAATAGTACCCACAAAACACCAGTCTCAACGTCAACAATGGAGAGGCGACTCCGGGATGCTGACCTTCTAGGCAGAGTTGCAAAGACTGGCCAATAAAAAGAAAATATTAAGATGGGCAGTCTGAGATATGGCATTTTTTTTGTCTGCAATTATATATTTTTTAAATGTTTACAAATTAATTAAAAATGAAAAGCTGAAATAACTTAAGTCAACAAGTATTCAACACCTTTGTTATGGCAAGCCTAAATACGTTCAGGAGTAAAAATGTGCTTAACAAGTCACATAACATGTTGCATGGACTCTGTGTGCAATAATAGTGTTTAACATGAGCAGTGAATTTCAAACACACATTCAACCACAAACAGATTTTCCAATACCTCGCAAAGAAGGGCACCTATTAGTAGATTTTTTATTTTTACCAAGCAGACATTGAATATCCCTTTGAGCATGGTGAAGTTATTGATTACATTGTGGATGGTGTATCAATACACCCAGTCACTACAAAGATACAGGCGTCCTTCCTAATTCAGTTGCCAGAGAGGAAGGAAACCGCTCCAGGATTTCACCATGAGGCCAATGGTGAATTTAATACAGTTATAGAGTTTAATGGCTGTGATAGGAGAAAACTGAGGAAAGATCAACAACATTGTAGTTACTCTACAATACTGACCTAAATGACAGAGTGAAAACAAGGAAGCTTGTACAGAATAAAAATATTCCAAAACATCCATCCTGTTTGCAATAAGGCACTAAAGTAAAACTGCAAAAAATGTGGCAAATAAATTAATGTCCTGAATACAAAGTGTTATGTTTGGAGAAAATCCAACACAACACATCAATGAGTACCACTCTTCATATTTTCAAGCATGGTGGTGGCTGCATCATGTTATGGGTATGCCTGTCATTGGCAAGGACTAGGAACATTTTTGGGATAAAAATAAACAGAATAGAGCTAAGCACAGGCAATATCCTAGAGGAAAACTTGATTTAGTCTGCTTTCCAACAGACACTGGGGAACAAATTCATTTTTCAGCAGGACAATAACCTAAAACACAAGGCCAAATATACAGTTGAAGTTGGAAGATTACATACGCCTTACCCAAATACATTTAAACTCAGTTGTTCAAAATTCCTGACATTTAATCCTAGTAAGAATTATCTGTCTTAGGTCAGTTAGGATCACCACTTTATTTTAAGAATGTGAAATGTCAGAATAATAGTAGAGATCATTATTTCTTTCAGCTTTTATTTATTTCATCACATTCCCAGTGGGTCAGAAGTTTACCTACACTCAATTAGTATTTGGTAGCATTGCCTTTAAATTGTTTAACTTGAGCCAAATGTTTTGAGTAGCCTTCCACAAGCTTCCCACAATAAGTTGGGTGAATGTTGGCCCATTCCCCCTGACAGAGCTGGTGTAACTGAGTCAGGTTTGTAGGCCTCCTTGCTTGCACACGCTTTTTCAGTTCTGCCCACACATTTTCTATAGGATTGAGGTCGAGGCTTTGTGGTAGCCATTCCAATACCTTGACTTTGTTGTCCTTAAGCCATTTTGCCACAACTTTGGAAGTATGCTTGGGGTCATTGTCCATTTGGAAGACCCATTTGCGACCAAGCTTTAACTTCCAGACTGATGTCTTGAGATGTTGCTTCAATATATCCACATACTTTTCCTTCCTTGTGATTCCATTTATTTTGTGAAGTGCACCAGTCCCTCATGCAGCGAAGCACCCCCAAAGCATGATGCTGCTACCCCCGTGCTTCACGGTTGGGATGGTGTTCTTCGGCTTGCAAGCCACCCCATTTTTCCTCCAAACATAACGATGGTCATTATGGCCAAACAGTTCTATTTTTTGTTTCATCAGACCAGAGGACATTTCTCCAAAAAGTAAGATCTTTGTCTCCATGTGCAGTTGCAAACCATAGTCTGTCTTTTTTATGTAGGTTTTGGAGGAGTGGCTTCTACCTTGCTGAGCGGCCATTCAGGTTATGTCAATATAGGACTCGTTTTACTGTGGATATAGATACTTTTGTACCAGTTTCCTCCAGCATCTTCACAGGGTCCTTTGCTGTTGTTCTGGGATTGATTTGCACTTTTCGCACCAAAGTACGTTCATCTCTAGGAGACAGAACGCGTCTCCTTCCTGAGCGGTATGACGGCTGCGGGGTCCCATGGTGTTTATACTTGCGTACTATTGTTTGTACAGATGAACGTGGTACCTTCAGGTATTTGGAAATTGCTCCCAAGGAAAACTAGACTTGTGGAGGTCTACAATTCTTTTACTGAGGTCTTGGCTGATTTCTTTTGATTTTCCCATGATGTCAAGCAAAGAGGCACTGAGTTTGAAGGTAGGCCTTGAAATACATCCACAGGTACACCTCCAATTGACTCAAATGATGTCAATTAGCCTATCAGAAGCTTCTAAAGCCATTTACCAAGCTGTTTAAAGGCACAGTGAACGTATTGTACGTAAACTTCTGACCCACTTGAATTGTGATACAATGTATTATAAGTGAAATAATCTATCTGTAAACAATTGTTGGAAAAATTACTTGTGTCATGCACAAAGTAGATGTCCTAAACGACTTGCCAAAACTATAGTTTGTTAACAAGAAATTTGTGGAGTGGTGGAAAAACAAGTTTTAATGACTCCAACCTAAGTGTATGTAAACTTCCGACTTCAACTGTACACTGGAGTTGAATGTTCCTGAGTGGCCTTGTTACAGTTTTGACTGAAATCGGCTTGAGAATCTATGGCATGAATTGAAAATGTCTGTTGTCTAGCAATGATCAACAACCAACTTGACAGAGCTTGAATGTTTTAAAGATTAATGTAGAAATATTGTTCAATCCAGTTGTGCAAAGCTCTTTGAGACTTACACAGAAAGACCCACAGCTGTAATCGCTTCCAAAGGTGATTCTAACATGCATTGACTCAGTGAATACTTAAGTATGAGATATTTCTGTATTTTATAACGCATATGTTTTTTCAACAACAGATTATGGTCAATAATATCAAAGCCTGCACTAAAATCTAACAGTACAGGTCCCACAATCTTATTATTATCAATATCTTTCAACCAATCATCTGTCATTTGTGTCATTGCAGTACATGTTTAGTGCCCTTCTCTATAAGAATGCTGTTGTTAATTTCTTTACAGCTGGCAGCAAGCTGATAGGTCAGGCTGCTTTACCATTCTAGGGTAGCGGAATTACTTTGGCTTCCCTCCAGGCCTGAGGACAAATACTTTCCTCTAGGCTCAGATTAAAGATATGACAGATAGGGGTGGCTATAGAGTCAGCTACCATACTCAGGAGCTTTCCATCTAAGTTGTCAATGCCAGGAGTTTTGTCATTATTGATCGATAACAATTTTTCCACCTCTCCCACACTAACTTTATAAAATTCTAACTTACAATACTTTTCTTTTATTATTTGTTTTTTTATTCATGAATAAGATGGCTCTCTTTTCATTGTTGCCATTTCCTTCCTAAGTTTGCCCACTTTGCCAATGAAGTAATCATTAAAATAATTGGCAACATCAAATGTTTTGTGATAATAAGCCAGTTGAATTTGTCTTTCTGCCAATAATTTCATTTAAAGTACACCAAAGCGTTTTTTCCATCATTCTTTATATCATTGATCTTGGCTTCATAATACAGTTTCTCCTTTTTGTTGAGTTTAGTCACATAATTTCTCAATTTGCAGTACGTCAGCCAGTCAGATGTGCATCCAGACTTATTAGCCACTAATTTTGCCCGATATCTTTCAGCCATACAGTTTTTCAATTCCTCCTCAATCCATGGAGCCTTAACAGTTATAACAGTCAGTTTCTTAACAGGTGCATGTTTGTCAATAATTGGAAGAAGCAATTTCATAAATTCATCAAGTGCAGCGTCTGTTAAGAAATCTTTTGTATGATCTCTTACACACTATTTTAGGCCTAGCGTTTGGAACCTTAGATTTCCTGGATATATCCACTATATTGTGATCACTGCATCCAATGGGTATGGATACAGCTTTAGAACAAAGTTCTACAGTATTAGTAAAAATGTGATGTGGATGATGTACTTCCTGTAGTGTTTGTTAACATCCTGGTAGGTTGATTAATAACCTGAACCAGATTACAGGCACTGGTTATATTTTTACATTTACATTTTAGTCATTTAGAAGATGCTTTTATCCAGAGCGACTTACAGTTACTGAGTGCATAAATTTTTTCATACTGGCCCCCGTGGGAAACGAACCCACAACACTGGCATTGCAAGCACCATGCTCTACCAACTGAGCTACAGGGGACAAGGTTAACATTTAATTCTATGGTTAACGCCAACAGGTATGCATAAGCTGTGCAGTTCAAGGTTCTAGAATTGTAGCATTTTCTACTCAACTTCCATTAGCCTCTAGTTGAGAGCTCATTTGTACAGTGAGAAGCTTCCTCTTGAGCAGACAGCTTGATGAAAAGCAGTTAATATTACGGTCCCCAAGAAAGTAGACCTCTCTGTTTACACCCCATACACTATCATGCATTTCACACACATTTTCTAGATACTGACTGTTATCACTTGGTGGCCTATAGCAACACCCTAAAATAATAGGCATTAGATGAGGCAGGTGAACCTGCAACCAAAACACTTCAATAACACTTGACATAAGATCTTCGCTAAGCATTACAGGGATATGGCTCTGAATACATACAGCAACACCTCCCCCATAGGCATTCCTGTATCTTCTGTAGATGCTATATCCTTGTATAGCAGCTGCTGTATTATCAAATAAATTATCTAAGTGAGTCTCAGAAATGGCTAATATGTGATTGTTATCTGATATTAGCAAGTTATTAATTTCATTAACCTTATTTCTAAGGCTACATATTTTAATATGGGCTATTTTCAGCCTTTTCCTGGATAGCTCAGATATAGACATAATATGGAAAATAACAAACAAAGCAAGATAAAAAAATATACTTTTCAGCAGTACATCAATCAGTTGGTGTGTGTAAGTGTGTGTGTGCTGCGAGGTTGAAGCTATGGTTCGTAGCTTCAACTCCGCAGCAAACACACACTTATACACAGACATGGCTCTCTCATCCCTTCCAGCTTTTGGGAGGGAGGGTGGACAATGAGCATGTCATGGTGGATTTAAACAATGTCCCCACGCGCTCTGGCAGCTTTCATAGCTGGGATAAGTTATTTATTCTGGCGCACAGCTTCAGGATAGTCCTCTTTGAGGATGATATTTGTTACTCTCAAGTTCTAGGCTCTTTCCAGAACAACTACCTAAGGAACTTTACCACTATCGGCCTGGGCCTGTCACCTGTGCCAGTGGTGGGTTTTCCAGTCCTGTGGGCGCGCACCATCTTAATCTTCCTGTGGTGCATCTTCAGTTTCTCAGTGATCATTTCCCTCACTTTGTCCTCAGACTTGGTCCAGGTCTCATGTGAAAATTCTGCAATTCCGTCGACAACAATGTTGTTCTGCCTTGATTGTCTCTCGAGATAATCTGATTTCTCTATCATTGTTATCATGGATTCACATACTGTCACGGTTCAGACAGACGACCAGAGGACCACAATTGCGTCACACCAGAAAGTTTATTAAACTTAAGGGAAGTAGGGAGTGAATGAAGGCTCCAGGGGTAACAGGGATCCCGTCCAATGTGCTGGGTCTGTGCCCCCCCCAGTGGCAGCGATGCGTCCTATGAAGCCGGTGGTGGGTGGTCCAGAAGTCCTGGGGGGGGGGAGACACAGACACAACAGGGCGGAATGAAACAAGGCAGCAGTACAGTTCAGGGGAAATCCAATATACGTAGTAGCAAGGCAGAAGGCTGGTCAGAGTTACCGGGATTGAAGAGTAGTCAGGAGTCGTAATGGCAGAAGCAGGTCTGGATCTCCTGAGGCAGAAGAGTATCCAAAAAACAGGCAGGTCCGGGGTCACAAAACCAGGGTGAGCCAGAAGCGCGAGCAAACAGGTTCCGGGTGTGAGCTTTGCAGACGATCTGACACCGGAGAGCTGAAAGACAGGGCCTTAAATACTGGGAGAGGTTAGTGGGTAATGCAGCGCAGCTGGCAGAGTAATTAGAGCCGAGCAGAGCAGGGACAGGTGGAGCTAGTTAGGCTGAGTAGAGAGAGAGTGGTGAGCAGAGTGGAAGATAGTGGAAACAAATTAAGGTGGTAACCCGGTGGAGTGAGAGGGCTCATGACACATACAGAACTGATGTCCTCTCTAAATCACGTACAGATTGCTTTCATTTTGCTGTTCTCCTATTTAAACTCATCGAGCTGACCATGGGAGAACTGCAAACTGTTCTTCAGGTCCTGGACCTCTCTGGTCAGATCATCCATTATTTGATTAGTTGACTCCACCAGTATTTGGACACAACACTTGAAGCTATTTACTTGTTGTAACAACTGCGTGTAGAACTCTTTTTGTTGGTTTAAAATATCCTTCACCTGTGGTAGAGACCACTGTCCTCAACTGTACAGGTTTTGGTCTTTGTCATGGTAGCAACATGGTAGCAACGCAGTTCCAGACAGGGCAAATGGCAGGGCAGATGGAAACATTAACAAACAGCAGGGGTTCAAACAGTCAAAATCCTGGGGCAATCTGTGGTCCTAGCCACAAGGGCTGTGGGCTGTGTACAAGTTGCTAAGGACACCTGGCTAGCTTGATAGCTAGCTAACATTAGTTAGAAGCTAGGCTAGCATCTGCACCAAAGAGGGAACAGTGAGCTACGTCTCTGGAGCCAAATAGACCTGCTATTTTTCCTTGTAATACAGTGAACACCCTACACTTTAATGTGATGTTTTAGACTGGGTGTACAAAACATTAAGAACACCTTACTTTTTTGCCCTCAGAACAGCCTCAATTCGATGGGGCATGGACTCTACAAAGTGTCGAAAGCGTTCCACAGTGATGCTGGCTCCAATGCTTCCCACAGTTGTGTCATGTTGGCTGGATGTCCTTTCGGTGGTGGACCATTCTTGATTCACATGGGAAACTGTTGAGTGTGAAAAACTCAGCAGAGTTGCAGTTCTTGACACAAACCTGTGCGCCTGGCACCTACTACCATACCCTGTTCAAAGGCACTTAAATATTTTATTTAGAATGTACTAAACATTAGGAATCCAGGTGAAAGATATGATCCTATCACGACTCAGGATAAGACCCAGATGCAGACACAGAAGACGGATAGTTCGATTCTCCGAATATTTATTATAACAAAGGGGCAGGCAAAAGGCAGGTCGAGGACAGGCAGGGGTTCGTAAACCAGGTCAGAGTCAGGCAGGTACAGGATGGCAGGCAGGCTCAGGGTCAGGACAGGCAGAAAGGTCAGAACTGGGAAGACTAGAAAACAAAAACTTGAGAACAGGAAAAACGGGTAACACGCTGGTACAACCTGACAAGACAAGACGAACTGGCAACAGACAAACAAAACACAGGTATACATACACAGGGGGTAATGGGGAAAATGGGATACACCTGATGGAGGGTGGAGACAAGCACAAGACAGGTCAAACAGATCAGGGTGTGTCCCTTATTGATGTCACCTGTTAAATCCACTTATATCAGTATAGATGAAGAGAGGAGACAGGTTAAAGAAGGATTTTTAAGCCATGGATTGTGTATGTGTGCCATGCAGAGGGTGAATATGCAAGACAAAATATATAAGTGCCTTTGAAGCGGGTGTGGTAGTAGGTGCCAGGCACATTTCTTGTGTTACAAAGTGGGATTAAAATTGATTTAATTGTCATTTATTTTCAACAATCTACACAAAGTACTCTGTTTGTAAATTTGTAAAGAATTTTTAATAATAAAACACTAATATACAGTATCTTGATTAAGTATTCAACTCCCTGAGTCAATACATGTTAGAATCCTCTTTGGCAGCGATTACAGCTGTGAGTGACCCCTCCAAACATAACGATGGTCATTATGGCCAAACAGTTCTATTTTTGTTTCATCAGACCAGAGGCCATTTCTCAAAAAAGTAAGATCTTTGTCCCAATGTGCAGTTGCAAACCGTAGTCTGGCTTTTTTTTGGCGGTTTTGGAGCAGTGGCTTCTTCCTTGCTGTGCGGCATTTCAGGTTATGTCGATATAGGACTCATTTTACTGTGGATATAGATACTTTTGTACCAGTTTCCTTTGCTGTTTTTCTGGGATTGATTTGCACTTTTCGCACCAAAGTACGTGACTCTCTAGGAGACAGAACGCGTCTCCTTCCTGAGCGGTATGATGACTGCGTGGTCCCATGGTGTTTATACTTGCGTAATATTGTTTGTACAGATTAACGTGGTACCTTCAGGCGTTTGGAAATTGCTCCCAAGAATCAACCAGACTTGTAGAGGTCTACAATATTTTTTCTGAGGTCTTGGCTGATTTCATTTGATTTTCCCATGATGTCAAGCAAAGAGGCACTGCGTTTGAAGGTAGGCCTTGAAATACATCCACACGTACACCTCCAATTGACTCAAATGATGTCAATTAGCCCATCATTTTCTGGAATTTTCCAAGCTGTTTAAAGGCACAGTCAACTTAGTGTATGTAAACTTCTGACCCACTGGAATTTTGATACAGTGAATTATAAGTGAAATAATCTGTCTGTAAACAATTGTTAAAAAAATTACTTGTGTCATGCACAAAGTAGATGTCCTAACCAACTTGCCAAAACTATAGTTTGTTAACAATAAATTTGTGGAATGGTTGAAAAACTAGTTTTCATGACTCCAACCTAAGTGTATGTAAACGTCAACTATATATCTGAAAATGTAGCTAGAGTCTTACCCATATACATGGATGAACTCTTCACCGCAGACTGGAACCATGTAACTTTGTTTTGTTTGTAGCTACATCTTGTTTGGCCAGCATTGTGTCAAGTCCCTCTGGTTCACACTGACTGTGGCATGTGCAGAAAGTAGCCTATCACTTTTTCCTGCTGATCTGTCGATAGCGCCTGGTAAATTCAGGTCATAAATATTGTTGAGAAAGTAGCAAAACTTTTGTAGTTCTCAATGGATAAAGTTATATCTTTCAAAAATGGTGCGGTAGAAAGGAGTAGCAACACATGTTCCAGAAGGCATTTCTGCCAAAAAACGCATTTAGATAAAAAATTAATGTTTACGTTCAAATGCCTCTCCTGTGAAGTAGTGATGTGCGACATACGCCTAGTTTCTTGGGCTCATAAGGCTATGCATATGCATAAGCTCTAATATGTGTATGGGAGTTTTTATTAATCATCACATTAGAAAGCGATGTTCATTTTGTTATGTTAGGCTTTGAAACAACATCCACAACAACCATGTTTTACACTGTTTCAACCTGCTGTTGAACTTCTTTCTTCAAATTGATCATCACAGTGAGGTGAGTTTTAAAAGTACAGTACTGTTTTGATGATAAGTGTTTGATGTTATTTTTGATTGCATTTGCATTGATGTCAGAGTGGTTAGAGGGACAACCACAAAGGTGCGTGCTCAGCCCCCTCCTGTACTCCTTGTTCACCCATGACTGCGTGGCCAAGCATGCCTCCAACTCAATCATCAAGTTTGCAGATGACACAACAGTAGTATGCTTGATTACCAACAATGACGAGACAGCCTACAGAGAGGAGGTGAGGGCTCTGGGAGTGTGGTGCCAGGAAAATAACCTCTCACTCAACGTCAACAAAACACAGGAGATGATTGTGGACTTCAGGAAACAGCATATCCAAATTCGACGGGACCGCAGTGGAGAAGGTGGAAAGCTTCAAGTTCCTCGGCGTACACATCACTGACAAACTGAAATGGTCCACCCACACAGACAGTGTGGTGAAGAAGGCACAACAGCACCTCTTCAACCTCAGGAGGCTGAAGAAATTTGGCTTGGCACCAAAAATCTTCACAAACATTTACAGATGCACAATTGAGAGCATCCTGTCGGGCTGTATCGCCGCCTGGTATGGCAACTGCACAGCCCACAACCACAGGGCTCTCCAGAGGGTGGTGCGGTCTGCCCAACGCATCACCGGGGGCAAACTACCAGCCCTCCAGGACACCTACAGCACCCGATTTCACAGGAAGGCCAGAAAGATCATCAAGAACAACAACCACCCAAGCCACTGCCTGTTCAACCCGCTATCATCCAGAAGGCAAGGTCAGTAGAGGTGCTTCAAAGCTGTGACCGAGAGACTGAAAAACAACTTCTATCTCTAGGCCATCAGACTGTTAAATAGCCTTCACTAGCACATTAGAGGCTGCTGCCTATATACATAGATTAGAAATCACTGGCTACTTTAATAAATGGAACACTAGTCACCTTAATAATGTTTACATATCTTGCATTACTCATCGCATATGTATATACTGCATTCTATACTATTCTACTGTATGTTAGTCTATGCCGCTCTGACATTGCTTGTCCATATATTTATTTATTTATTCTTAATTCCATTGCTTTACTTAGATTTGTGTGTATTGGGTATATGTTGAGAAATTGTTAGATATTACTTGTTAGATATACTGCACTGTCGGAGCTAGAAACACAGGCATTTCGTTACACCCGCAATGACATCGTCTAAACACGTGTATGTGACCAATAAAATTTGATTCGATTTGACAATAGAGCACTGAGTACCAGGCCATTAGGACCTGATGGTCGTTAGCAAGTTGGGTACTAACATAAGAGGAGATTTTACCACGGCCATGACTCATGACTGCCGGTGTAGCAGTAATACAGTCACCGCAACAGTCTACACCCATAACATGTTGCAGCCACCACTATTCTTGAAAATAGAGAGAGTGGTAGTCAGTAATGTGTTGTATTGGATTTACTTCAAACATAACACTTTGTATTCAGGAGAAAAAGTTAATTGCTTTGCCACATTGTTTTGCAGTATTACTTTAGTGCGTATTGTTTATTCTCTACAGGCTTCCTTCTTTTCACTCTGTCATTTAGGTTAGTGTTGTGGAGTAACTACAATGTTGTTGATCTTTCCTCAGTTTTCTCCTATCACAGCCATTAAACTCTGTAACTGTTTAAAAGTCACCATTGGCCTCAGGGTGAAATCCCGGAGCGGTTTCCTTCCTCTCCGGCAACTTTGTTAGGAAGGATGCCTGTATCTTTGTAGTGACTGGGTGTATTGATACACCATCCAAAGTATAATTAATAACTTCACCATGCTCAAAGGGATATTCAATGCCTGCTATATTTTTTACTTTTACCCATCTACCAATAGGTGCCTTTCTTTGAGAGGCATTGGAAAACCTACCTGGTCTTTGTAGTTGAATCTTTGTTTGAAATTCAATGCTCGACTGAGGGACCTTACAGATAATTTTATGTGTGGGTAGTCATTCAAAAGATGAGGTAGTCATTCAAAACTCATGTTAAACACTATTATTGCACACAGTGTCCATGCAACTTATTATGTGACTAGTTAAGCACATTTTTATTCCTGAACTTATTTAGGCTTGCCATAACAAAGAGGTTGAATACTTATTGACTCAAGACATTTCAGCTTTTCATTTTTTATTAATTTGTAAAGATTTCTAAAAACACAATTCCACTTTGACACTATGAGAATTGTGTGTAGGCCAGTGACAAAAAATCTCAATTTTGCACACACCCCAATTTTGCACACACCTGCAAGTACACCCCAATTTGACAAACACCTGCAAGTACACACCGACTTGTGCACATGGTTTTGTATGAGTGTGTGTGCATATGGGAGTGTGTAGATAAGTGTATTAATGTTTCACATCTTGTTTGATGTATTATTTAATGTGTATTTAGATTGCTTACATAAGTTGTTGTCTGTGAGTATGTACAGAAATGAAATGAGTAAAATAATTAAATATGGAAACAAAACAAAAAGAGAACAAAACAAAACAAAACACGAACAACCACAAAGTCTATCCCATCTCTCTCTGGTTGTGGCACAAGATGACACATTTAGCTGCCAGCTTAGCTGACATCTGCTCCTCTCCAAGCAGGATGAGACGTTTATGTACATCTGGGATCTGTCTAAAGTTCGTTTTTTCAAAATCTAGGTAGTATGTTTCCCTTATGTTGTCATATTTTGTGCAGGAACACAGAACGTGCATCTCAGTTTCTACCTCCTGTAAATGACAATACCTATAGTCTCTAATCTCAGGTTCCAGACTGTGGTCGTTCAGTCTGTATATTGAGAGGGTTTTTCTTCCTTTTACAGTGAGGGAAAAAAGTATTTGATCCCCTGCTGATTTTGTACGTTTGCCCACTGACAAAGAAATGATCAGTCTCTAATTTTAATGGTAGGTTTATTTGAACAGTGAGAGACAGAATAACAACAAAAAAATCCAGAAAAACGCATGCCAAAAATGTTATAAATTGATTTGCATTTTAATGAGGGAAATAAGTATTTGACCCCCTCTCAATCAGAAATATTTCTGGCTCCCAGGTGTCTTTTATACAGGTAACGAGCTGAGATTAGGAGCACTCCCTTTAAGAGTGTGTCATTTACAGGAGGTAGAAACTGAGATGCACTTTCTGTGTTCCTGCTTCTACACCTGCATTACTAGCTGTTTGGGGTTTTAGGCTGGGTTTCTGTACAGCACTTCGAGATATTAGCTGATGTAAGAAGGGCTATATAAAATAAAATTGATTGATTGATTGATTGATTAGGAGCACACTCTTAAAGGGAGTGCTCCTAATCTCAGCTTGTTACCTGTATAAAAGACACCTGTCCACAGAAGCAATCAATCAATCAGATTCCAAACTCTCCACCATGGCCAAGACCAAAGAGCTCTCCAAGGATGTCAGGGACAAGATTGTAGACCTACACAAGGCTGGAATGGGCTACAACACCATCGCCAAGCAGCTTGGTGAGAAGGTGACAACAGTTGGTGCGATTATTCGCAAATGGAAGAAACACAAAATAACTGTCAATCTCCCTCGGCCTGGGGCTCCATGCAATATCTCACCTTGTGGAGTTGCAATGATCATGAGACCGGTGAGGAATCTGCCCAGAACTACACGGGAGGATCTTGTCAATGATCTCAAGGCAGCTGGGACCATAGTCACCAAGAAAACAATTGGTAACACACTATGCCGTGAAAGACTGAAATCCTGCAGCGCCCGCAAGGACCCAAAACACACGGCCAAGGCAACAAAGGAGTGGCTCAAGAAGAAGCACATTAAGGTCCTGGAGTGGCCTAGCCAGTCTCCAGACCTTAATCCCATAGAAAATATGTGGAGGGAGCTGATGGTTTGAGTTGCCAAACGTCAGCCTCAAAACCTTAATGACTTGGAGAAGATCTGCAAAGAGGAGTGGGACAAAATCCCTCCTGAGATGTCTGCAAACCTGGTGGCCAACTACAAGAAACGTCTGACGTCTGTGATTGCCAACAAGGGTCATGTTTTGCAGAGGGGTCAAATACTTATTTCCCTCATTAAAATTCAAATCAATTCATAAAATGTTTGACATGCGCTTTTCTGGATTTTTTTGTTGTTATTCTGTCTCTCACTGTTCAAATAAACCTACCATAAAAATTATAGACTGATCATTTCTTTGTCAGTGGGCAAACATACAAAATCAGCAGGGGATCAAATACTTTTTTCCCTTACTGTACATCTTGGAGGCTTAGATATTGTGCCAATGTAAATGTTAGATTTAGCGACAGATAACAATCAAGTTTATTTTTGCAATTTTAGTTTGTTTGTCCAATTTTCAATGTAGATGTTTTTCAATTTGAATACATTTGTTTGAATTTGGTTTTAAAAATGAAACTGTCTTTTGGTTGGTCTTTAATTTTGATGTTGATAGTGAGCTGCAGAGAATGATTGAAATGTTTTATAAGCTTACTGTACTATCTCTCTCTCTCTCTCTCACACACACACAGACACAGCTAGGTTTCATGGGAGATACAGTTGAAGGTGGAAGTTTACGTAGACCTTAGCCAAATACATTTAAACTCAGTTTTTCACAATTCCTAACATTTAATCCTAGTAAAACTTCCCTATCTTAGGTCAGTTAGGATCACCACTTGATTTTAAAAATGTGAAATGTCAGAATAAGAGTAGAGAGAATTATTTATTTCAGCTTTTATTTTTTTCATCACATTCCCAGTGGGTCAGAAGTTTACATACACTCAGTTAGTATTTGGTAGCATTGCCTTTAAATTGTTTAACTTGGGTCAAACATTTCGGATAGCCTTCCACAAGCTTCCCACAATAAGTTGGGTGAATTTTGGCCCATTGCTCCTGACGGAGCTGGTGTATCTGAGTCAGGTTTGTAGGCTTCCTTGCTCGCACACACACTTTTTCAGTTCTGCCCACACATTTTCTATAGGATTGATGTGTGGGCTTTGTGATGGCCACTCCAATACCTTGACTTTGTTGTCCTTAAGTGATTTTGCCACAACTTTGGAAGCATGCTTGGGGTCATTGTCCATTTGGAAGACTAATTTGCGACCAAGCTTTAACTTCCAGACTGACGTATTGAGATGTTGCTTCAATGTATCCACATAATTTTCCTTCCTCATGATGCCATCTATTTATGTGAATTGCACCAGTCCCTCCTGCAGTAAAGCACCCCCACAGCATGATGCTGCCACCCCCATGCTTCACAGTTGGGATGGTGTTCTTCGACTTGCAAGCCACACCCTTTTTCATCCAAACATAACGATGGTCATTATGGCCAAACAGTTATATTTTTGTTATCAGACCAGAGGACATTTCTAAAAAAAAGTATGATCTTTGTCCCCATGTGCAGTTGCAAACCGTAGTCTGGCTTTTTTATGGCGGTTTTGGAGCAGTGGCTTCTTCCTTGCTGAGCGGCCTTTCAGGTTATGTCGATATAGGACTCGTTTTACTGTGGATATAGATAATTTTGTACCTGTTTCCTCCAGCATCTTCACAAGGTCATTTGCTGTTGTTCTGGGATTGATTTACACTTTTCGCACCAAAGTACATTCATCCCTAGGAGACAGAACGCGTCTCCTTCCTGAGCGCTATGACGGCTGCGTGGTCCCATGGTGTTTATACTTGCGTACTATTGTTTGTACAGATGAACGTGGTACCTTCAGGCATTTGGAAATTGCTCCCAAGGATGAACCAGACTTGTGGAGGTCTACACTTTTTTTTCTGAGGTCTTGGCTGATTTATTTTGATATTCCCATGATGTCAAGCAAAGAGGCACTGAGTTTGAAGGTAGGCCTTGAAATACATCCACAGGTACACCTCCGATTGACTCAAATGATGTCAATTAGCCTATCAGAAGCTTCTGAAGCCATGACATCATTTTCTGGAATTTTCCAAGCTGTTTAAAGGCACAGTCAACTTGTGTATGTAAACTTCTGACCCACTGGAATTGTGATACAGTGAATTATAAGTGAAATAATCTGTCTGTAAACAATTGTTGGAAAAATGACTTGTGTCATGCACAAAGTAGACGTTCTAACTGACTTGCCAAAACTATAGTTTGTTAACAAGAAATTTGTGGAGTGGTTGAAAAATGAGTTTTAATGACTCCAACCTAAGTGTATGTAAACTTCCGACTTCAGCTGTAGATGTGCAGTAACCTGTGAACCTCTGTAAGGTCCGTCTGGTCTGTGTGCCGAGCAGATGTTCTGAACTTTCCCTCTCCACCATGATGTCTTATAATTATGGATATAAACAGATTGTGCTCATGGTTTAAGCTGCCACTGTGATGAATTACTGAATGAATTCAGCCCAGGCCTGGTGTATGAGGGGAGAAGAGAGAGAATGGCCATGAAACTGCTAACAGCCATCTGTCCATCTGTAGAGCCTGTTTTAGATCTGATTTACATAGCCTACTGTCTGGTGGGGCAAAAAATTATCAAACACACATATGCTTCTGGGGTAGATACACATGTTTTGTTCAAGTGGACATTAATAAAAATATATATATATATTTTCTGACTGTTCCACTAAGTTTCTCATAGCTCTGCCTGGTTGAGCAGTATTTTCAAAAATGTTTAAATGGATCATATTCTATAGCTCAGGGTTACATATTGTTGGAGTCATGTATGTTTACTCCCGGAAAAGGTAAATTAAGTTGTCAATACCATCGCTGATAAGTGGAAATACAATAAGGATTGTCAGCAAAGCCTGCAAAGTATTTCAACTGATCTACAGCATTTTGTCCATCACCGCCAGACAACACACAACAGTGTGGAAATGTATGCTGAAGGAATAGACAATCTCCAGCCGACAGGACTGACCTCAGCATAGCAATTTAATGACACTCAGGGGCGGCTGATGCTGAAATGGTTCTGTGTATCTCTTTGTGAGGCTAAAACACCATGGAACAAATGCAGGAGCGAGAGAGGAAAGAGAAGAAAAAAAGAGAAAGTAATGGAACGGAGGTTGTTCTGTTCATCGGGCTGCTGATGGTGGAATGAGGAACAATTCCCTCATTGTAATCTCCTACAGCTCTGGGATTGAATAGATGCTGTTTTTATCTTACAGTTCGAATGTTGTCTGCCTGTTATTTATTAGCAGTCAGAGGATGTGTGTGTGCGTGCGTGTGTGTGCGTGTCAACATACAGTACGTGCATTTTTGTGTGTGTGTGCCTGTACACTAGAACCACTGCTCCTTCCTCATCTAATATTCAGCCCAAGGTTGCAATTCCTCAGGGCCTGACTCTGACATTTGGAAGTACACTCTTATAGATAGGAGTAATAAAGTTACACAACCCTACTCTCTCCCCTAAAGAACATTGCCTGTATTACAGTGCCAGAAACAGATAAACAACAGAGCAGTACTTGTGTGAATGATTGATTTAATTCAGAGAGATGGACATGCGCTGAAATAACCTTGGATTAAATTAGATTGTATTTCTTCTTTATTCTATTCAGACTGAACCATGCGGTGACATCTGAAAACCATCTGCTGGGACAGTTTTTTACATAAAATATAAAAAATGTGTGAACTCTTCCACTGTAGTATGGGCTAAGCTGCTCGAATAATGGTACACTGATATACCGTTAAAACCAGTAACAAACGTCAACACAAGGAAGCTCAATGCCTTCATGTTTCGATGACGAAGATTTATTTCTTGACAATATATTTCTCTCCCTCGCCACCTTCCCCTCCGTTTAACCCCTGTGGAAAGAGAGAGAGCTAAGGCAGGGAGGCCAACAAGGCTGCTGTGTGCAAACCATGTCTCTCACACATGCACACGCACACACATACAGCTTCACACACACACAAACACACACGTACACATACACATATACACACACACACATAGTGTGTAGGTAGTTGTTACAGACCGTATAGGCCACTGTGTGTGAATAACCCAGGAGAAAAAAATGCAAGGTGCAGCCTATAAAATGTGCACATGTTTCTGTCAGTGGGGTGATGGATGGGGCAGAACATTGTTTATTGACACAACACCTTCATGTTTCGCCATAGGCCATCTCTCATAGAGAACACCCATCTGGGTGGAACCTCACATAGCAAAAAGATCTCACGGTTTGACCAATTTGTTTTCAGTGTCCGACGTTGGTCCATGTTTCTCCAAACTTCAAATTTCAAAGTTGCTCCAATCGTCACATTTCAAGGTGTTTTGGACACCCTGGGTTTCTCCTTCTGCTACGGCTGCTGCTGTCGTTGTCGCCTCACAGCTGGTTAAGTTTAAGCATTCATTTCTGAATGGTTGTGTGTGTGTGGTGGTTGAAGGAGTAAGATGTTCCTTTGTTTAAAATCCTGGTTGTCTACAGGAAGATCATAGTGCACAGGCGAAGATCTGAGAGCAGAGAAAATCAGACCTTCATAAATCCTGAGCTGAATCTCTCTCTCTCTCTCTCTCTCTCTCTCTCTCTCTCTCTCTCTCTCTCTCTCTCTCTCTCTCTCTCTCTCTCTCTCTCTCTCTCTCTCTCTCTCTCTCTCTCTCTCTCTCTCTCCTCTCTCTCTCTCTCTCACGCACATTTTATGTATATATATATATATAAGTATCAATTTGTTATCTGGTGCAATATGGCCGTCCTGTCGGTAAGATGAATCTGCACCAAATTATTCCCACTCTTTCATTTTATAGCGAGGCAGGCTACCTCATCTCGCCCTCTGTGATTTTCAACAGCTTGTCCAGATGATCTAAAGATCATGCAATCTGCACAGATGCTAACATTATGATGGATTGCCTCTCGCTGCCTGCCTCACAACACACTTTCCTCTCTTCCTAAAATAAAAAAATAAAAAGATGCAGCGAAGTACGGAGGGATGCAACCAAGCATTACAAACAGTCCATACACATTCACCCCGCACTCCAACATACAGATAGTCTACCCAGAAATGGCATCTCTTCCTTCCTGTGTGTGCTATGGCATCTTCCTCATTATAAATAATGTGTGGATTGCGGATCTATTGGCTGTGGCTGTGGTTGTGATGGAAAGCCCCTGGGGTGTAATGATGGGGACTAGGAAGCCACGGGGCCCCATGGGGGCCGTGGGATTTCTCAGCACTTACGTAGGGCCACAGAGGTCACATCCAGAAACAGGCAGGCAGGTGGCGGGCTCTCAGCGCTTGCTCATTCTGCGTTTGCCCTTGGGAGAGAGAGACGCACACCGGGGGAGGTAGGCTAAACAGCGGGAAATGTTTGCCCAAGCGCACGCATCCATCCATCTCGAACTCGGGGGCTCTTTTCCCTGCTGTTATGATGACCCTCTCCCTCCCTCCCACTTTGTCTTCCCCTCTCTCTCCCCTCTCCAGGCGGGTGCAGTCCCGGTTCAGAGAAGATTCTGTCATTTCCCAGCTAACAATTCTGGAGAAAGAGAACGTTTTTATAATGTTACACATAATGTTCCCTTGATGTTTGCGTGTTCTGTTTCTAATAGTTAGGGAAACATTTTATTTAGCATGTTTTTGCATTAGGGTTAGCGAGAACATTCCCTTAATGCAGGACTGCCCAACCCTGTTCCTGGAGAGCTACCGTCCTGTAGGTTTTTGCTCCAACCCTAATCAAGTTGATAAGATGAATCAGGTTAGTAACACCTGGGGTTGGAGCGAAAACCTACAGAAGGGTAGCTCTCCAGGAACAGGGTTGGGCAACCCTGCCTTAATGTCTGGTTTTCTGAGGGTTAGGAGAACATTCCATCAATGTCACACCAAACATGGTTGCCATGTTCTCAGAATATAAGATACTATAGTTCTAGACACTTTTACATTTTAGTAATTTAGCAGACACTCTTATCCAGATCGACTTACAGGAGCAAGTAGGGTTAAGTGCCTTGCTCAAGGGCACATCGGCAGATTTTTCATCTAGCCGGCTCAGGGATTAGAACCAGCGACCTTTCGGTTACTGGCACAACGCTCTTAACCACTAAGCTACCTGCCGCCTTTTCATGAGAACGTTGCAAGAACATTCATTGTCACATTTGTAATATTTAATCCAAGTTGCTATTTTCAAAGCACATCTCTGCTATTTCTGTTTAAAAAATGAAACATAGCAAATCCAGAGCTCCAATCACAACACATGTTTTCTGTACAGATGCAAACGTAAGCTAATCTTTGCTAAGAAATCTATTTTATTTATAGAACAGAAAATGAAAGTTGCACACCCTCAATGCCCCTGCTTGCCCTGTTTGCTATGGATGATAGATGCGATGAGTGCAGATTGGGTCGTCAGCGACGGTGCCTCGCAGTTCAGACCCAATGTGGTGGTAGTGTTGGTTTGTGATCCACTCCAAACTGTCACTCCAAACTGTCACTGCATAAATCCTGAATCAAAATTGTGTCAATATTGCAAGAAAATATTGTCATTTGAACTGACTGGAACAAGCTAGTTGCTAGTTAGCTAGCTTGCTAAGTTAGTTAGCTAGCTATCTAATATTAACCAGTAATACAAAATTACAAAAAACAAAAAATGCCTAAACATTTAAAAAATAATGTTACCTGTCACCAAAAAAAAAGTCCCTGAAGGGAAGGTATTTTCGTTATTTGTTAGCTAGCCAGGCTACCAGTTAGCTTTTACCCCCCTATCAAGCCTAGCTACCTAGATAGCTCTACTGGCTGCTGGCCAATTTAGCTAACATTCTTGATTCTATGTAGTTACTAAGATAAATAAATCATCTCAAGATTAGCTACTCACTTTAGCGTTAACTAATTTGAGGTATTTTCTGAACAGCTTTCCACTTCTTTGCTTCTCCAATTGTCAGTGTGACCACACACAACTTACGCACTCATTTGTGACGCCCAAATAAAAAAATGGCAGTTGGAACAGTGATTTTAGCTTGCGGGTTAAACACACCTTTATGCAGATGGAATACAAAAATTCTAGCTAGTGTCTGAAATAATTATATAAATTTTAAATTTGTCAAATTATTGAGCATGTCTTCAAAACTCAAATAAGCATCAGAAATGGTCCTGATATATCAAGATCCTGATATGGATCTCAAGAGCATTTGCATTGTATGTGCTGAGAAAATACACTATGTAGGCCTACTGTCAGTGTCTAATGAGTAAATATCCGGCCATACCATGCATGATATCCGGAGGGAATAAAAAATGTATTTGTGCATGAAAGAAAAATATGGATTTCATATTTGTCAAATTATTTAGCATGTGCTGAAAACTCAGAAAGGGATCAGAAATTGTCCTTATTTTCAGCATATCAAATTGCATATTAAGATCCGGATATGGACCTCAGCCAAGAGAAGCATATCTGGAATCAATATAACTTAGTATATAGATTGTGCTGAGAAAACACAGATATGCAATGTTTACAGTCAGTATTTGTCAACATGAAGAGAGAAAATAGGATGTCACATATCTTAGGATGTTGAATGAGTCCATATCCGACCTTAGGAAATGTCCATGTGTGATATTCGGAGTAATCCCAATATCACATATGACCGACCGGCTCGATTCGGTCTTATGTAGCAACATTTTTTACATTGGATAAAAGTAGAGACTCAGAGCTAGAAAAGGGTATATCATACAATACAGTTGAGGAACAATGGGAAAGTAATTCTGCTTTGAAAGTTGATAAAATTGTAACCTCACTTTTGAGAAAATGGCCATTGAATGTTTTAGTACACCACTCTGCAGAGCTCTTCTTTGTCTACACCCATTCAGCATCGTTCACACCAGCTTAAGCTATAGCCCCGCCCGTAAACTCAAAGCGTTGTCAGATTGTCTGTTTGTAAATTCAGAGCATTTCGCACCCTGGACGCTCTGTCCGAGGAGTAGGGTTGATCCGAGCGTTCTGTCCTAACAACAGCAGTCAAGCACCAAAGCTAACTGTTGGCTAGCTTGCTAGCTACTTCCAGACACAAATGAGAGAACAGCTCACTCTGACAATTTTACTCACCCTAGCAGAGCTGGTTAGGTTGTTTTAATGTTATCCAGACCGTTGGTGACTGCAACTGTGCTGCTGGCAACAATTTAATCTCACTTTTTTGCCAATGTTTACTGACACCGGCCATATTCAACGGGTGTTGAGCATTCGTAAATTCATCAGTTATTCTGCGCTATGCACACTCAGGCGAGAGTGCTCTGAAATCGGAGTAGATAGCCAGAGAGAATTTACCAGCTATGTCTATCAACAGTTGTCGCATTGACATCATGAACATTCTATTGAAATGGTTACCTGCATAGTGGAGTCATTTGTTAAGACATGTAGCTAGCTAGCTAAACAATTAACCATAATCCCAACTCATGATGTTACTACCCTGCATGAAGCTGCAGGTAGCTAACCAACCAGGTTCAATGTTAGCTAGCTAACATTAGGCTATAACTAGCAAAGCAAATGGCTCTGAGATATGATTAATATTACTACACAGATCATACATGTAACGTTAGCTAGTGAGCCAGCCAGCTAACATTAGACGTGACAAGATGCCGTATTGAACACAAGATAAAAACATAATATCAAATATCACTAAATATCACTAAATATTAGCATTTCATTTACTCGTGGGTAATAACATTCAATCTGGATAATGACACAAAACGAATCATAAGGCTAGAGAAATTTATCGACAAATATTACAACAACAAGCAACACTCAAACATGATGGAGGAGAAACGAGGAGAAACAATCTCCAAGAGAAAACGCGACTCCTCGACGGATACAGATGATTTATGCTGTTCACCACTGGGACTGGTAAGTGTGGAAAGCAATCTGTTGAAGTCGATAAATGACAAACTGGGCATACTAGAGTTGGTCAGTTAGGATGTAAAGGAGTTGAAGGCGAGTCTTGAAATGAGTGACAAAAAAGCTGCAATAATGGAGACAGATACACAAAAGCTAAAAGGCACAGTCAATAAGATAGAAACGGAAGTTAATGAACTCAAAAAGGAGAATAACTTTCAGAAAGAAGCCATACTAGACATACAGACTAGATTGATTAGAGAAAATGTAGTACTTACAGGTATCCAAGAAAAAGAAGGAGAGGTTACCGAAAAAATAGTGGACTTCTTTCTTACAGCGCTTCAAATCCCACTCGATGCTGTCGATAAAATCCAACTCAAACGTGTACACCGCTTCAGACAATGAGGACAGAGATATGAGCGTCCAATCGTTGCCAAATTTTCTTTAAGGATAAAGTAATGGTTAAAAGCCGAGGTAAAATACTTGCTGGCACGAAAATAGGCATGAATGATCAGTTCCCGAGGGAGATTGCAGAACGGTGCAAAGTTTTGTACCCAATCTTCAAGGAAATTGGATTAAAAGGGAAGTGTGTTGCTCTCGTAGTCGATAAACTGTATATTGACAACCAAATGTTCCGCGACACAAAGACTACTCCATGGCTATCCTGAAAGTTCTAATAGAGGAGTCGAATAATGGAACACCCAATACTAGCCATGGTAGGGATTGTAATAATAAAACACATTTATAGTATTTTTTGTATTTTTATAAAGGGATAAGACGGCATTACAAGAAAGGATAACAAGCAAAATAATACATCTTCAAATATAACTAATTAGAACACAAGTACACAATCAACATAGTGGAGATAAAAACATAGCAAAAAGAAGACATAGAAGGCACAGTATGTGGGTATTTGTGGATGTATTGTGATGGAAGGTGTGGTGTGCATTTTTGTGTTTGGAAAAGTGTGGCGTTAAATGAGTGAGAAAGGAAATGGTTGCATATCCCAGAACCAATGTGTGTCTGTGAGCAGGGGTTGTGAGAGAGTTTTCAATTTTCTGCAGATGAGAGATATACATTTTAAAATAAAGCATACATCTAATTAATTTTTGATGGGTTCCCAACCCTATATCCTAGACACCCACCTGAGCGACCCATACACCAAAGAGAAGTCCCCATCTGTTTTATGGCCCTGCTGTAAGTTGCCTATATGCAGCCAAAACAGAAAGATAGATGCGGTCAGAGACCTACTAGAGCAGCACCGCCCCCTCAAGATTCTGAGCGTGCCTGTCAGGGTTGGTCCTACAAAACTAGAGCCCCATAATGGGAGAGCATAATGTACAAGGAAATTCTCAAAGCTGCTAATGAAAACCTTAACGACCTTGTACCTAGCCGGTGGGTATTCCGGTGGGGTACCCCCACCCAGGTAGTGGCAGTGCTGGCAACACTGGCTGCAGTAACCCATGGGGAGGGGGTCACACTCGGACAATCAGAGAGGGGGCATATTATTGTGGCCCTGGTGGCACAAAATAATCAAAGGTCTGACTGCATGGAGATGCTTGGGAAAAATGATTACAACGGGGAACCAGAGTGTTTGTGTTTCAGGGGAAGAGGGTGGATCTGATCTCCATCACCTAGGACTTGACATAGGTTAATCAAATCTCGATTTTTGCTCAATCTTGCATGCTTTCTCAAACAGCTGTAACTGTATATGCATTGATAAATCAGGTCCTTTCTTGAGTTGGGCTCTGGGATGTAACAACCGTTGAGCATCTGAGCTTATGGTTGATTGTGGAGGAAAGGGGTTGAGTATGTAAGAGTATGTGCGTGTGTGTGTGTGTGTATCCCACATCTGTTGCAAGGGGGTAAGGTGTTAGGGAGAATATAGGATGAACCACAATAATTGTTTGCTAAAATAATATTTGCTTGACAAAAAGGTAATGTAATACAATGGCAATCCAGGTTATAGGTAACAATCCTTCGCATGAACTGCCAACATTATTACGCATATTAATTGATAATGATGGAAATTAAGATATGCAAGATATTTGAATAGATATAGATTTTTAATAGCTATATATATATATATATATATTGAGGTGAGAGCATTGGAAATGCTTTTGGCGGTTGACCTGCTTCTGTTTTGTGGGTGGCACTGTGTGCTGTTTTCGAAGGATTTGTCCTGGCCTCTCAGGGGGCCTAGGGATCCGGGGGGACAGGGATGGTATGCCGATCACTGGGATGACAACCCAACTTGGGATGGGGAGGGGCTTTACCGGGGGGAATAGTGGAGAACAATTGGAGGGTTACTTAGTAGCAATGCAAATATAATGCTACAGCTATATGGACACACAATCACTATGGTATTTTTTATTGATAAATTGAAAAAACATATATTATGATAAATAGATTTGAAACTTGTATCTAATTATTGTAAGTGGTGAAATAATTATAGCCAGTTATAATTGTAATGTCTTAGCAGATAATAACAAAAGAATAACAATATTTACATGGCTCAAAGAGAATGAATATAATAGCTATTGTTTACAGGAAACTCATTCAACAATTCTAGATGACGTTGTGTGGAAAAAGGACGGGGGTGGGGGGGCAAATATACTTCTCCCATGGGCAAAGAAACTCAAAAGGGGTGATGATATTAATTAATAGTAATTTCGTTCCGAATGTGCAAATTGTCCAAACAGATCCGCAAGGTAGATGGACGATTTTAAATATGTTATTGGACCATAAACAGATATGGCTCATTAACCTTTACGGACCAAATAATGATGATCCACACTTCTTTGACAATATACACTACCGTTCAAGAGTTTGGGGTCACTTAGAACTGTCCTTGTTTTCGAAAGAAAAGCAATTTTTTTGTCCATTAAAATAACATAAAATTGATCAGAAATACAGTGTAGACATTGTTAATGTTGTAAATGGCTATTGTAGCTGAAAACGGCAGATTTTTTATGGAATATCTACATAGGCATACAGAGGCCCATTATCAGCAACCATCAGTCCTGTGTTCCAATGGCACGTTGTGTTTGCTAATCCAAGTTTATCATTTTAAAAGGCTAATTGATCATTAGAAAACCCTTTTGCAATTATGTAAGCACAGCTGAAAACTGTTGTGCTGATTAAAGAAGCAATACAACTGGCCTTCTTGAGACTAGTTGAGTATCTGGAGCATCAGCAATTGTGGGTTCGATTACATAATCAAAATGGCTAGAAACAAATAACTTTCTTCTGAAACTTGTCAGTCTATTCTTGTTCTGAGAAATGAAGGCTATTCCAAACGAGAAATTGCCAAGAAACTGAAGATCTCGTACAACTTTGTGTACTACTCCCTTCACAGAACAGCGCAAACTGACTCTAACCAGAATAGAAAGAGGAGTGGGAGTCCCCTGTGCACAACTGAGCAAGAGGACAAATACATTAGAGTGTCTAATTTGAGAAACAGACGCCTCACAGGTCCTCAACTGGCAGCTTCATTAAATAATACCTGCAAAACACCAGTCTCAATGTCAACAGTGAAGAGGCGACTCCGGGATGCGGACCTTCTAGGCAGAGTTGCAAAGAAAAAGCCATATCTCAGACTGGCCAATAATTAGAAAAGATTAAGATGGGCAAAATAACACAGACACTGGACAGAGGAAGATTGGAAAAAAGTGTTATGGACAGACGAATCGAAGTTTGAGGTGTTCGGATCACAAAGAAGAACATCTGTGAGACGCAGACCAAATGAAAAGATGCTGGAGGAGTGCTTGAGGCCATCTGTCAAGCATGGTGGAGGCAATATGATGGTCTGGGGGTGCTTTGGTGGTGTTAAAGTGGGAGATGTGTACAGGGTAAAAGGGATCTTGAAGAAGGAAGGCTATCACTCCATTTTGCAACGCCATGCCGTACCCTATGGACGGCACATGATTGGAGCCAATTTCCTCCTACAACAGGACAATGACCCAAAGCACAGCTCCAAACTATGCAAGAACTATTTATGGAAGAAGCAGTCAGTTGGTTTTCTGTCTATAATGGAGTGGCCAGCACAGTCACCGGATCTCAACCCTATTAAGCTGTTGTGGGAGCAGCTTGACCGTATGGTACGTAAGAAGTGCCCATCAAGCCAATCCAACTTGTGGGAGGTGCTTCATGAAGCATGGGGTAAAATCTCTTCAGATTTCTTTTTTTTGCGTGCATACATTTTTTGTGTATTGGTGGTCCTCTGTAGCTCAGCTGGTATAGCACGGCGCTTGTAACGCCAAGGTAGTGGGTTCGATCCCCGGGACCACCCATACACAAAAAATGTATGCACGCATGACTGTAAGTCGCTTTGGATAAAAGCGTCTGCTAAATGGCATATTATATTATTATTATTATTATTACCTCAACAAATTGACAACTAGAATGCCAAAGGTCTGCAAGGCTGTAATTGCTGCAAATGGAGGATTATTTGACGAAAGCAAAGTTTGAAGGACACAATTATTATTTCAATAAAAAATCATTATTTTTAACCTTGTCAATGACTACATTTCCTATGCATTTTGCTATATTTCCTATTCAAACTAATTTCATGTATGTTTTCATGTAAAAAATGATATTTCTAAGTGACCCCAAACTTTTGAACGGTAGTGTATATAATAAATTATCAACCCTGCAAGCAATACAAGACTCTATTATTATGGTGGGAGATTATAACACTGTTTTAAACAGCTCAATGGACCATAAAGGAAATCCCACTACAAACTCTCCCCCTCATGCTCTTAAGGAAATCATGAATGTCATGTATACATTAGAACTAGTAGATATACATGGCGGAGACTCAATCAAGCTAGTCGTCTTGACTTCTTTCTTATGTCATTCTCGTTTGCACCAAAAATGTAAGTGTTGATAGGGGACAGAATGCGGTCGGACCATCATATAATTGGCATATACATTACTCTTACTGAATTTCCACCAGGGTCGAGGATATTGGAAATTTACTCAAAGCCTATTGGATGATAACTTGTTTTTAACTAGGACAGAGGAATGTATAACTGTTTTTTTCCGACATAACATAGGTACAGCAAATCCCCTTATTGTATGGGACACTTTTAAATGTGCACTTAGAGGCCATGCAATTCAGTACTCATCTCGAAAACAAAAGCAATTTAGGTCAAAAGAGTCCATACTGACAAAGGAAATGGAAGGGCTAAGAGAACAGACAGATAGCAAAACAAACTGTAACATAGAGGCTCAGAATAAATTAGAGGAAAAACTAAAAGAACTAGAGAAATTTATACAAGAAAGATTAAGTGTAATATATTCTAAAAATAAAGCAAACTGGATGGAATATGGGGAAAAAAGCAACAAATAATTTAAATCTTAATCTTAATCAACATAGAAATGCTACCAGAAATAATGTACTGAAACTGGTTACAAATGATGGAGTCACCCATGATTCACCCAATTATATTTTGAAGGAGGAAGCAAAGTACTTTAAGCACTTTGAAGCTAATTGTAGGGATTTTTTTCTATTGATAATGTAGAATTAACAGCCATACAGAAAGACTAATGTGAAGGTGAAATTACAGAGTTGGAACTTCTGGATGCAATTAAAGACTTTAAGTCTGGGAAAACTCCAGGGTTGGATGGCATACCAGTCGAGGTATACCAAACTTTTTTTGATATACTCAGAGGACCGTTATTAGCATATTTTAACCACTCCTATGTAATTGGTAGATTATCAGACACTCAAGAAGAAGGTCTGATTTCATTATTATTGAAACATGATAAAAGTGGAAATGTAAAGATCCAGTCCATTAAAAAAATTGGAGGCCCCTTACACTTCAGTGTTGTGATGCAAAAATCCTAGCAAAATGTATAGCGCATAGAATTAAAAAGGTATTGTCTGACATTATTCATTCTAATCAGACAGGTTTTTTACATGGACGATACATTGGAGATAATATAAGGCAAGTACTGGAAACAATAGGACACTATGATAAATCTGGGAAACCAGGCCTGCTATTCATAGCAGACTTTGAAAAGGCATTTGATAAAGTACGACTGGAGATTATATATAAATGCCTGGAGCATTTCAACTTTGGAGAATCTCTTATAAAATGGGTTAAAATAATGTATATTAACCCTAGGTGTAAAATAGTAAATACAGTGCATTGCAAAAGTATTCATCCCCCTTGCTGTGTTTCCTATTTTGTTGCATTACAACCTGTAATTTAAATGGATTTTTATTTGGATTTCATGTAATGGACATACACAAAATAATCCAAATTGTTGAAGTGAAATGAAAAATAGAACTTGTTTCACTTTTATTTTTATTTTTTATAAATAACAGAAAAGTGGTGCGTGCATATGCATTCACCCACTTTGCTATGAAGCCCCTAAATAAGATCTGGTGCAACCAATGACCTTCAGAAGTCACATAATTAGTTAAATAAAGTCCACCTGTGTGCAATCTAAGTGTCACATGATCTATAACATGATCTCAGTATATACAGTGGGGTAAAAAAGTATTTAGTCAGCCACCAATTGTGCAAGTTCTCCCACTTAAAAAGATGAGAGAGGCCTGTAATTTTCATCATAGGTACACGTCAACTATGACAGACAAAATGAGGAAAAAAATTCCAGAAAATCACATTGTAGGATTTTTTATGAATTTATTTGCAAATTATGGTGGAAAATAAGTATTTGGTCAATAACAAAAGTTTCTCAATACTTTGTTATATACCCTTTGTTGGCAATGACACAGGTCAAACGTTTTCTGTAAGTCTTCACAAGGTTTTCACACACTGTTGCTGGCACTTTGGCCCATTCCTCCATGCAGATCTCCTCTAGAGCAGTGATGTTTTGGGGCTGTCGCTGGGCAACACGGACTTTCAACTCCCTCCAAAGATTTTCTATGGGGTTGAGATCTGGAGACTGGCTAGGCCACTCCAGGACCTTGAAATGCTTCTGACCGTATGACATTCTCCCAATCCTCTTCTGGATCATCCAAATGCATTCTAGCAAACTTCAGACGGGCCTGGACATGTACTGGCTTAAGCAGGGGGACACGTCTGGCACTGCAGGATTTGAGTCCCTGGCGGCGTAGTGTGTTACTGATGGTAGGCTTTGTTACTTTGGTCCCAGCTCTCTGCAGGTCATTCACTAGGTCCCCCCGTGTGGTTCTTGTGATCATTTTGACCCCACGGTGTGAGATCTTGTGTGGAGCCCCAGATCGAGTGAGATTATCAGTGGTCTTGTATGTCTTCCATTTCCTAATAATTGCTCCCACAGTTGATTTCTTCAAACCAAGCTGCTTACCTATTGCAGATTCAGTCTTCCCAGCCTGGTGCAGGTCTAGAATTTTGTTTCTGGTGTCCTTTGACAGCTCTTTGGTCTTGGCCATAGTGGAGTTTGGAGTGTGACTGTTTGAGGTTGTGGACAGGTGTCTTTTATACTGATAACAAGTTCAAACAGGTGCCATTAATACAGGTAACGAGTGGAGGACAGAGGAGCCTCTTAAAGAAGAAGTTACAGGTCTGTGAGAGCCAGAAATCTTTCTTGTTTGGGGGGGGGGGGGGGTGAATAGTTATGTACGCTCAAGTTTTCTGTTTTTTTGTCTTATTTCTTGTTGTTTCACCCCAAAAAATATTTTGCATCTTCAAAGTGGTAGGCATGTTGTGTAAATCAAGTGATAGAAACCCCCCCAAAATCATTTTTAATTCCAGGTTGTAAAGTAACAAAATAGGAAAAATGCTTGGGGGGTGAATACTTTCGCAAGCCACTGTAATGGCTATTTCTACGAAAGTTTTAAACAATAATATCAAGGGATTAGAATTCCAGGGCTTAAAAACAAAGGTGTCATTGTACGCGGATGATTCATGTTTTCTTTTAAATCCACAATTTCAATCCCTCCATGGCCTCATAGAGGATCTAGATACATTTTCGAACCTCTCTTGATTACAACCAAATTATGATAAATGTACTATATTACGTATCGGATCACTACATTACCATGTAGTTTACCAATAAAATGGTCTGATGGTGATGTGGATATACTCGGGAATACATATCCCAAATGAAATAACTGATCTCACTCCAATAAATGTAAATAGAAAGTTAACAAAAAAAGATAAGATCTTGCTACCATGGAAAGGTAAATACCTGTCTATTTGTGGAAAAATCTCCCTGATTAACTCTAGTTTACCTATTTGCTTATGGTCTTGCCTACGCCTAGCGAACAGTTTTTATAATTATATAAGAAAGAAATATTCCATTTTATTTGGAACGGCAAGCTAGACAAAATTAAACAGGCCTATTTATATAATGAATATGAATTCTGAGGGCAGAAACTATAAAATATTAAAGCATTAGACATTTCACTAAAAGCTTCAGTCATACAAAAGCTATACTCAAATCCGAACTGGTTCTCTTGCAAATTAGCAAGATTGTCTCACCCAATGTTCAAGAATTGCCTTTTTCCCTTTATTCAGCTTACAACCTCTCACTTTCAGTTATTTGAAAAGGAAATCATCTCCCAAATATCATTATTTCTAAAACAAGCCATAGAAAGTTGGTTGCAATTTCAATTTAATCCTCCAGAAAGAACATAACAAATAATGAAATAAATATTGTGGTTAAACTCAAATATACTAATTGATAAAAAAACATAAAAAAGAAAAAAGAAAAGGTATAATCTTCATAAATGATATCATAGGTAGGACTGGTGGAGTTATGTCACACATGCAGCTGACAAAAACATATGGAAATGTCTGCTCTACCCAAAATTACAACCAAATAATTGGATCATTACCGCAAAAATGGAAGAGGAAAGTGGAAGGGGGAAAATGTAAGGAACTTGTCTGTCGGCCCTGCATTAAAGAACATAATTGGTTAAATAATATAATTATATGCCATTTAGCAGACGCTTTTATCCAAAGCGACTTACAGTCATGCGTGCATACATTTTTGTGTATGGGTGGTCCCGGGGATCGAACCCACTACCCTGGCGTTACAAGCGCCGTGCTCTACCAGCTGAGCTACAGAGGACCACAAGTTAAAGAAAATTGTGATAAATAAATAAAGTATACCAGTTTCATTTAAGGACCAAAGGATTGAAAGCCGTCCCATATAGATTGCAAAATATTTGGGAAGAGATTATTGACGTACCGATTCCATGGCATAGTGTTTATGAACTGATTCAAAACGTAGAATTGTTCAATTTAAATGATCATACAAAATTCTTGCTACCAATATAATGTTATTTATATGGGGGATACAATCTTCCCAGCTCTGCAGATTTTGCTGCAAAGAGACAGAATCATTGCATCATTTGTTTTGGTACTGTCCATTTGTAGCTTGTTTTTGGACCAGGAATGGCTAAAGGATTGCAATATTTACCTGGCGTTAACCCTGCAGATAGCACTACTGGGTGATCTGAAAAGTCATAGTCAATCGATCAATAATATAATAATACTTTTAGCAAAAATGTTTATTTTCAATTTACAATCTGTAGAAACAATGAGAATAGAAGGGTTCAGAACTTTTGTGAAACATCACAGTACAGTTGAAAAGTATATGGCAAATAGAAATCCAATATGGATGGTGTTAAGAGATAGATGGGAGGTGTTGAATGGAGCTGAATGATGGGACTAATAACAACTAACAACAAATAATAACAACAGGATAACTAATGTAAAGCATACTGTGTCCATAATAAGTATATGAGTTATGGGTTGAGAGATTTTGTGAAAGAGCACAGTTAGAAATATATGGCATATAGAAAATGATCGGAGAGGTTGAGGGTGCAGGAAGTTCAGGAGTAAAAACAAACAAAATAGAGTTATTGTAAAATTGATTGTGTCCATAAAATGTACTGTATATAGAATGTAAAAGCTGGAAGTAGAGGCCTAAGCGTTGTTGTTCACTACTTTAATCAGGGAAGTGGTGGTGGGGTTGGAAAGTAATAAAGGGAATTATATATTTTTAAAGGATATGTATACATGTATGTATATGTATTTATATGTATGTGTATGTACAGTGAGGGAAAAAAGTATTTGATCCCCTGCTGATTGTGTTCGTTTGCCCACTGACAAAGACATGATCAGTCTATTATTTTAATGGTATGTTTATTTGAACAGTGAGAGACAGAATATCAACAAGAAAATCCAGAAAAACGCATGTCAAAAATGTTATTAATTGATTTGCATTTTAATGAGGGAAATAAGTTTTTGACCTGCAAAACATGACTTAGTACTTGGTGGCAAAACCCTTGTTGGCAATCACAGAGGTCAGACGTTTCTTGTAGTTGGCCACCAGGTTTGCACACATCTCAGGAGGGATTTTGTCCCACTCCTCTTTGCAGATCTTCTCCAAGTCATTAAGGTTTCAAGCCTGACGTTTGGCAACTCGAAACTTCAGCTCCCACCACATATTTTCTATGGGATTAAGGTCTGGAGACTGGCTAGGCCACTCCAGGACCTTAATGTGCTTGTTCTTGAGCCACTCCTTTGTTGCCTTGGCTGTGTGTTTTGGGTCATTGTCATGCTGGAATACCCATCCACGACGCATTTTCAATGCCCTGGCTGAGGGAAGGAGGTTCTCACCCAAGATTTGACGGTACATGGCCCCGTCCATCGTCCCTTTGATGCTGTAAAGTTGTCCTGTCCCCTTAGCAGAAAAACACCCCCAAAGCATAATGTTTCCACCTCCATGTTTGTCGGTGGGGATGGTGTTCTTGGGGTCATAGGCAGCATTCCTCCTCCTCCAAACATGGCGAGTTGAGTTGATGCCAAAGAGCTCGATTTTGGTCTCATCTGACCACAACACTTTCACCCAGTTCTCCTCTGAATCATTCAGATGTTCATTGGCAAACTTCAGACGGCCCTGTATATGAACTTTCTTGAGCAGGAGGACCTTGCGGGCACTGCAGGATATCAGTTCTTCGCGGCGTAGTGTGTTACCAATTGTTTTCTTGGTGACTATGATCCCAGCTGCCTTGAGATCATTGACAAGATCCTCCTGTGTAGTTCTTGGCTGATTCCTCACCGATCTCATGATCATTGCAACTCCACGAGGTGAGATCTTGCATGGAGCCCCAGGCCGAGGGAGATTGAAAGTCCCTCTGTGTTTCTTCCATTTGCGAATAATCGCACCAACTGTTGTCACCTTCTCACCAAGCTGCTTGGCGATGGTCTTGTAGCCCATTCCAGCCTTGTGTGGGTCTACAATCTTGTCCCTGACATCCTTGGAGAGCTCTTTGGTCTTGGCCATGGTGGAGAGTTTGGAAACTGATTGATTGATTGCTTCTGTGGACAGGTGTCTTTTATACAGGTAACAAACTGTGATTAGGAGCACTCCCTTTAAGAGTGTGCTCCTAATCTCAGCTCGTTACCTGTATAAAAGACACCTGGGAGCCAGAAATCTTTCTGATTGAGAGGGGGTCAAATACTTATTTCCCTCATTAAAATGCATATCAATTTATAACATTTTTGACAGATTCCATGGTTTCCCTTAGTTTGAAGATGTAATCTGGAGACAGGTGTTTTCTCCATCTCCTTAGCTCTCATGCTCTAATTCCACTGATTTCAAAACTCAATCTCTTGGCATGTCCAGCCCACTCATTATCTCAGCCAACCATGGCTAGAGGGAAGGTTTCTGTCTTTTTCTGTTGCTAAACCAACTAGGCTCGTAATTTAACAATTTTATTCATATGTACAGATGGCATACAAGGTTGTTATTAAGGCACATGAAAGTTCACATGTTCCAGAAGGCATTTCTGCCAAAAAAACACATTTTGATAAAAAAATAAGTTTACTTTCAAATGGCTCTCCTGTGAAGTAGTAATGCACGACATACGCCTAATTTCCTGAAACTAGTCAAACATACTGTATCTTATTTTCTGAGAACATGGCAACCATGTTCTGAGTATGTTTGACATTGATACAACATTCTCCTAACCCACAGAAAACTGGAGACGAATGTTCTTGAGATGTTCGCATGAAACATGTTAAGAACATTCATATTTTATATTCTGAGTACATGGCAATGATTTTCTGTGTATGTTTGGAGTGACGTTGATAGAATATTCTCCTAACCCACAGTAAACTGAACACGAATGGTCTTGCAACGTTGCCATGAAACGTGTCTAGAACATTAATATCTTATGTTCTGAGAACATGGCAACCATGTTCTGTGTGTGTTTGGTGGTATGTTGATGGAATATTCTCCTAACCCTCAGAAAACTGGACACATTAAAGTTCTTGCAACGTTCCCATGAAAGGTGTCTAGAACATTAATATTGAATACTCTGAGAACATGATAACAACGTTCTTGGTAAGTTCTATTTGGATCTATTTTGGGAACGGTCTCTTGGAAACAGTCCTTGCACATCACTGGAACATTCCTATGAAAATGTTAATGACACTCTTAAGGGAATGTTCTCTAAAGTTGTGGGAACATTTGTTGTTAGCTGGGTTAACGTGTCCTGATGATCCAGAAGTGCGAAACCTCTCCTGGTTGCCGTTAGCCCTGTTGGGCCCTGTCCTTCTGGAGAGGGTTTAGATAAATGCCAGAGAATAGTCTGGGCAGCTGGGTTGAGGATTAATATTAATATTTAGGATTAATATTTAATACATCTCCACTAGCTGCGAAGGTTAAGGTGCAAATTGCGAAACTCAAAATATACTGTATATTGCAGGTATTCAGAGGGTTTAATAAAACTGGGGAAATGGAGTAGCAGTGATACCAGGTCTCTCTTGAAAAATAGATTTGATCTCAATTAGAAAAACCTGCATAAATAAAGGTTAAATACAGTGAGATTTAAACTGAAGGTTTAGTTTTGTATCTGCCCACGGATACCATATAGCATGCAAGGGTAATAACAAGAGTTGTTACCATACAGATACACCATACATGTGTGTTTATCATGGTGAATACTTGATGTACCTAAAGGCTCCATACCTGTGTTGTGAAAGTGTTCATTAGGGATGTAAAAATGAAAAGAACATCAATCCATTTACGGCAATTGTAGTGGAATGTATCTTTGTATTGAACTTACATTTGTAATGGTGGCCTATACTTTTTTTTTTCTTCTACTAGATAGTTTGGACTTGTTCACATTGGAATATCTTCTCTGAATAACCAAAAATGTTGAAACTAGGGCTGACAAACGATAAAAAAAAAGTTAATCGCAGAATTTGCTGTTATTAATCGTGATTAATCGCAAATTCTGAATTTGCTCAAATTGAGCTGTAATTTAAGATTTGTTTATTCAAAAAGCATTCCAAGAATAATGACGTCTTGATTTTGTCCCGCGATTAATCACAAATTCTGAATTTGCTCAAATTGAGCTGTAATTTAAGATTTGTTTATTCAAAAAGCATTCCAAGAATAATGACGTCTTGATTTTGTCCAAAGTAAAAGTTAGCTAAATCTGGTAAATTGATAAAGCAGACTTTTTTCTTTCCTCAATGTCAACTTTCTTTGACATCGCATTGTTGTTTTTAGCTGTATAGATTATATATTTTGGATTATTTCAGTGTATTTTGAAGGCTTTCAGACTATGCGATAAATTGTGATTAAAAACAATAGTGCACTAAAATTACTTTCTCATTTACTGTCTTGCCTCAACCTCGAACTGAAGAGACTTTATTGAAAACACTGCTGTGATGTTCTGTTGTAAAACAAACGCAGCACCATCACAGTCACTTACAGTTTTTCTCGATAGCTAAGACACATTTCTTGAAAGCTGCTCTCCTTTTCTCTTAACTGTGAACACAAAACCCAATTTTCAAGCTACATTCACAAAACCTCAGACTCTTCTTGCAAAACCAAACTTTCACCTCAAAACAGTTCAATCTGTGCTCAAAACTGAACTATGTTGTCAAATCGTGCCCCGAGTCAATGAAAATAAAAAACACTACTGAACAGTCACTAAAAACTACGTAGATAAATAGAAAACACAATGCTCAGGACATGAAGCTGGAGAAATAAATGTTTATTGTTCACTGTAGGCTAAATGCATGTTGCAAAACAAAAAAAAAACTATGCATTTAGCACTTGTACAAAAAGACAAAACAGAAATCTTGTGCATTTACATGTAGCACTTGTAAAAACAAACATAAATCTTATGCGTTTGCCACTTGTGTACAGTAAGCCCATGTAAAAATAAAGTACAAAAATATACAAATAAGTGCATTACTCAGCCACAGCATCATGTCTCCGTACTGGGTCAGGCCACAGGACTTCATTCACATCACAGGCCACATTTTGTCTGGCCAGGCAACGGGGGAAAAAACCCCTGGCATGCCGTATCCAGGCTTGGCATGCCTCCACACCTATGTCACCACAGGCAAGTCCCATGGCTTGCAGGAGATTTACCCTGGTGTAAGGTTGGCATTCATATACCTTCCACCGCCATGAGGAGAAGAATTCCTCAATGGGGTTTAGGAAAGGGGAGTACGGTGGAAGGCAAAGATTGATAAAACCTTGGTTCATATTGTACCACTCTCTAACCTGGAGGGCTCTGTGAAAACTCACATTGTCCCAAACAACAACATAGATGGGATGCTCATCCTGCTGCCCTAACAAAGCATCTCGCATGTGATTGAGGAAAATGAGGAGCTGGTGAGTGTTGTAGGGCCCCAGGTTGGCATGATGGTGGACAACCCCATGAATGCTGATGGCAGCACATAATGTGACATTGCCACCACGCTGCCCAGGAACACCAACAATGGCCCGATGGCCAATCACATTACGGCCTCTCCTTCTCCTTTTGGTGAGATTAAACCCAGCTTCATCCATGTAGATGTATTGATGGGGTCTTTCCATTGCATCCAGTTGAAAAACCCTCTGTAGAAATAGATATAGTTTTGTAAGTGATACGGAAAAAGTGATTTAGGCCACTACAGTAAATCACTACTTAGAGTAATCAACATTGAATGTGTCTGGATATATGCCAACCTGTACATACTGGAATCTTTGCTCTTTGACTCTGTCTGAGTTGCGATCAAAGGGCACTCTGTATAGCTGTTTCATGCGCAGTCTGTTGCGCTTGAGGACACGATCAACAGTAGAGAGGCTGACACTGTTGATACCCTCAAAATTTAAATGGTCCTCAATGATCTTCTGCTGAATTTCGCTCAGTTTAATGGCATTGTTCTCACGGACCATATCAACAATTAGGGTCTCTTGGTGTGGGGAGAACATACCTGTCCTCCCACCCCCATGTGGCAGTCTTTCAATTCTACAAAAAGAGAACATGGAGTTACAAAAAATATACATGGAATACTAGGCCTACAAACAGTTAGACCAACCCTCCATTACAATACTACAGTACATTGGTACAGTGATGTACTGAAACATATATTTACTTACAGTATACTGTGGTACAGTATATAGTATGTCATACAGTAATTGCTGTCAACATTGACATACTGTACTATAATGTCAAAAAAAGCTAATTACCGGTTCTCTTCTCTAAATCTTCGGATTATGGTGGACACAGTGAATCTACTGATGTTTGGTTGTACCCTTTGTCCAGCCTCCCTCATGCTCATACCATGGACAAGAACATGGTCAATCACAGTAGCTCTGATTTCATCAGATATTACTGTTCTTTGTCTTCGCTGACCACCTCGACCACCTCGACCTCCTCTCACACGAACTCTTCCTCTCAGATTTCTATCCATTGTAGGGCCTCACAAACCAGTGCTCTCTGAACTGGCTTACTGTATATGTTCCCTCACATCATTAGCCACAAGTGTGATCAATTTTGAGTTGTTGTGTTCAAGTGGTGACACCTGTGCTCTAATTGTGTTTGACTTTTGTCACCTGTGCTCACCATAATGCAGCACGGGTGCATCACAATGAAAATGTGTTGGCAAGTTATGTCTAAACAGGTGAAAAGTGCTTATGGTTTTGCCAAAAGAGTGATTGATTCAATCAGTGGGTTCAGGCAACTGAGCATTTGGTTCAGACAATAGGGTTTAGTGTTTTAGCAATTGAGAAAAACTGTAACAATTGCACTCAGAATAATGCACATACTGTAGGTACCTTGTTAAAATCGGACTTGGCCGTTTCAACTTGTTCAGGTTCAGCTTGTCATGCATAATGACCATAGGAGCTGAGGCGGTTTTTGACCTCCTGAGGAGGGTTAAATGTTCAACATTTTTCCTTTGAGGCTACTTGAGGAACAGCTGTAACTGTAAGCACAAGTAATTGACCTCTTGTTCTGTCAACCTAAACAGCACACAAGCACATCATTATCTTACTGTATATCTTCCACTTCAAACATTATCCTAATTCCACCGAGAGAGAGAGAGAGAGTGAGTGAGTGAGTGAGTGAGTGAGTGAGTGAGTGAGTGAGAGAGAGAGAGAGAGAGAGAGAGAGAGAGAGAGAGAGAGAGAGAGAGAGAGAGAGAGAGAGAGAGAGAGAGAGAGAGAGAGAGAGATTACCCATCAAACCACCCTGCAGAGCCCAGGGAGCATCAGGTCAGCCTAACCTTTTACCCTCCATTTCCCCTGTGGTAGAAGCACACACACACACATACATACATACACACACACAAACACAGTAGGAGACACACATAGCCATTTGCACACAGCTGCCCTGTTTGCCTCCACATCTGCACATCCCTAACTGCTATGGGAGTTCAATACAAGAAAGGAAGCAGCAGAGCCAGAGACCCAATTGGTGGACCCCGTAGATCCATGCATCGCATGGCCACTTTAGGCTGTCATCAAAACAAGATTTTATCGCTGAGGCTTAGCTGGCGAGAACACTTCAAACGCGGAGAATAAACCATTCCCTCTGTTGCAGTGGGCTCCAAGAGAAACAGCCTCATAGCCAAAGCCTCTGTTCTTTCTGTATGTTTCTTTTACATTGGCCCCTGATTCAGAATCCTCCATGGCTGAGTTTTAGCACCAAGGAATCTGTCTGTCCGTCCGTCTGCCGGCCTGGCTGCCTCTCCGTCTCTCTGCCTGTCTCTCTCTGTGGCCTTTCATGTAAAAGCAATTCCATCTCATCCGGGGGTAATAGGCAGCAGCTCCTCCTTGCAGCCTGAAGAGATTAAGATCACCTTGAATTATTAATATTCATCGCAGTGGAGGGACCCACGGTGGGTCTCCACCCCAGCAGGAGAGTGTTTAGACTGTCTCCGGGCCAGTGTCAACACCAGGAGTCAACTAACCCTCCCACCTCCACACATACACACACACACACACACACACACGCACACACTGCCCCACCTCATCCCCCAGGATATGGCGATATGGGGTCCCCTGAGGACTTAACTGGCTGGCCCCTGTCTGAGTACTGAGTCCCATTTCCTCTGAACAAACAGAACAGCAAGGCCACCGACCGACTCCCCACCCCACCTGCCAGCCAGGCTGTTAGGACTTCTATTTTTTCTCTATAGTGTTTTTATGTGCCCCCACCCCCACAAACACACACACACTCACAAACACGCACACACACACACACACACACACACACACACACACACACACACACATACACACCCTGCCTTAAACCTGACAATATTAATCAAAGTGGCCAGGGATAATCATCAACAGCAGCGTGATTTAGGGCCACCAATTCTCTTTTTTATGCCCGTGGAAATGGCCAAGCAATGTATTGGGTTTATTTAATATTTCCTAAAGTTTTAGAGTGTGAATTTAGAACTGACGTTTACATTACAGCCTGAGTTTTTCTCTCTGCTGCTTATTTACAGCTTAGGTAACCTTGTTTTCCATCACCCACCCAGCAGCACTTTCAGATATTGCAGCTTTCTTCTGACACAGAATATACAGCTTAGGCCAGGTACGTAACTAAAAGTAACTACTGGAGGGGGTTTCAAATCCCCTAGCAAGAATATATTGTTTCAGTAGCAGGTGTGTGTGTGTGTGTGTGTTCGTGTGACGTGTTCTAACTATTCTTGTGGGGAAGTCCACACAAGAATAGTAAACATTTTGTTAGTCCCAACGAGGTCAAATGCTATTTCTAGGGGGTTTAGGGTTAAGGTTAGAATTAAAGTTAGGGTTAGAATTACATTAAGGGTTAGGGTTAGGAGCTAGGGTTAGTTTTAGGGTTAGGGTTAGGAGCTAGGCTTAGGTTTAGGTTTTTGGGTTAAGGTTAGGGTTAGGTTTAGGGTTAGGGTTTAGGGTAAATAGGATTTTGAATGGGACTGAATTGTGTGTCCCCACAAGGTTAGCTGTACAAGACTGTGTGTGTGTGTGTGTGTGTGTTCACATGCAAGCAAGCAGGCCTACAGACAAAAAGATAAATACAAGTATTCAGACCCCTTCACTTTTTCCACATTTTGTTATTTTACAGCCTTATTCTAAAATTGATTAAATCATTTTTTCCCCTCATCAATCTACACACAATACCCCATAATGACCAAGCAAAAACTGGTTTTTAGACATTTCTGCTAAGTTATATGCAAAAAAAACTGAAATATAACATTTACAACTTAGTTTATTCAGCTAGCTAACTTGGTACAGTATTCTTACGTGAAAACCGTCCAGGGCACCGAATCCTATGACGCCAAAGCCAACTAGCATGCCAGCCTCCAATAACACGGTTTAGCACCAATACTCAGTTACAACAAACCACCAGTGTGTTAACACGCCAAGCAGATCATTTGTGTCCGTGTCCAACACTGTGTAAAGTTTTGGTTAGTTCCGACAGTCTGAGCGAGCACGTCGTCAACTTATTCAGCCAGTTAGCCAGATAGAACAGCTAGCATACTAGCTAGCCATTGCTCTCTGCCAACGAACCAACCCCTCCTCCCACGGCACGAACACACAGAGAGCCAAGCTAACGCTAGCTAGTCACCCATGTCCCGAACTCCCCCGAACGACTCTGGTCACCAGCATGCAAAAACAAAACAAAAATAAATGTAGGCTATAGCTTACCCTTAGTAGCTACTGCCAGCCAGCCAAGCGCAAAGCTAGCCACTGAATCGACTCAGCCAGTTCGCATCTGTCCCAACGGAGAGAAATCAACTCCAAATATCAAAGCTACGTCATTCCAGCTATTGTTCAGTTAGCTATCCAGGTAGCACAGCTCGAGTACAACAGCCACCAACCACCCAACATTAACGCTTCAGACAATGAGGTTAGAAAAACAGCTGAATTGTAGGTAGCTGGCTGGCACAACCACAGGTACTCTTAAGCGTGAAATAACATTGGAAACAACTATCCACAGTCACCAGTAGCTACCCACTAGCTAGCCAGCTTTATTGGTCCAGGTAGTGAGTTAGCTAGCCTCGTGCTTCAATACAATACAATACTTACCTACAATAATTACCTACAATAACCTACAATAACTACCTAGATAAACTACCTACAATACCTAATTACCTACAGTGAGGGGAAAAATCAAATCAAATCAAATCAAATTGTATTGGTCACATGCGCCGAATACAACAGGTGCAGACATTACAGTGAAATGCTTACTTACAGCCCTTAACCAACAGTGCATTTATTTTAAACAAAAAAAAGTAAAAATAAAACAACAACAAAAAAAAGTGTTGAGAAAAAAAAGAGCAGAAGTAAAATAAAGTGACAGTAGGGAGGCTATATATACAGGGGGGTACCGTTGCAGAGTCAATGTGCGGGGGCACCGGCTAGTTGAGGTAGTTGAGGTAATATGTACATGTGGGTAGAGTTAAAGTGACTATGCATAAATACTTAACAGAGTAGCAGCAGCGTAAAAAGGATGGGGTGGGGGGGCAGTGCAAATAGTCCGGGTAGCCATGATTAGCTGTTCAGGAGTCTTATGGCTTGGGGGTGGAAGCTGTTGAGAAGTCTTTTGGACCTAGACTTGGCACTCCGGTACCGCTTGCCGTGCGGTAGCAGAGAGAACAGTCTATGACTAGGGTGGCTGGAGTCTTTGACAATTTTGAGGGCCTTCCTCTGACACCGCCTGGTATAGAGGTCCTGGATGGCAGGAAGCTTTGCCCCAGTGATGTACTGGGCCGTACGCACTACCCTCTGTAGTGCCTTGCGGTCGGAGGCCAAGCAGTTGCCATACCAGGCGGTGATGCAACCAGTCAGGATGCTCTCGATGGTGCAGCTGTAGAATTTTTTGAGGATCTGAGGACCCATGCCAAATCTTTTTAGTCTCCTGAGGGGGAATAGGCTTTGTCGTGCCCTCTTCACGACTGTCTTGGTGTGTTTGGACCATGATAGTTCGTTGGTGATGTGGACACCAAGGAACTTGAAGCTCTCAACCTGTTCCACTACAGCCCTGTCGATGAGAATGGGGGCGTGCTCAGTCCTCTTTTTTTTCCTGTAGTCCACAATCATCTCCTTTGTCTTGGTCACGTTGAGGGAGAGGTTGTTGTCCTGGCACCACACGGCCAGATCTCTGACCTCCTCCCTATAGGCTGTCTCATCGTTGTCGGTGATCAGGCCTACCACTGTTGTGTCGTCGGCAAACTTAATGATGGTGTTGGAGTCGTGCCTGGCATGCAGTCATGGGTGAACAGAGAGTACAGGAGGGGACTGAGCACGCACCCCTGAGGGGCCCCCGTGTTGAGGATCAGTGTGGCAGATGTGTTGTTACCTACCCTTACCACCTGGGGGCGGCCCGCCAGGAAGTCCAGGATCCAGTTGCAGAGGGAGGTGTTTAGTCCCAGGATCCTTAGCTTAGTGATGAGCTTAGAGGGCACTATGGTGTTGAATGCTGAGCTGTAGTCAATGAATAGCATTCTCACGTAGGTGTTCCTCTTGTCCAGGTGGGAAAGGGCAGTGTGGAGTGCAATAGAGATTGCATCATCTGTGGATCTGTTGGGGCGGTATGCAAATTGGAGTGGGTCTAGGGTTTCTGGGATAATGCTGTTGATGTGAGCCATGACCAGCCTTTCAAAGCACTTCATGGCTACAGACGTCAGTGCTACGGGTTGGTAGTCATTTAGGCAGGTTATCTTAGAGTCCTTGGGCACGGGGACTATGGTGGTCTGCTTGAAACATGTTGGTATTACAGACTCAGTCAGGGACATGTTGAAAATGTCAGTGAAGACACTTGCCAGTTGGTCAGCACATGCTCGGAGTACACGTCCTGGTAATCCGTCTGGCCCTGCGGCCTTGTGAATGTTGACCTGCTTAAAAGTCTTACTCACATCGGCTACTGAGAGCGTGATCACATAGTCATCCGGAACAGCTGGTGCTCTCATGCATGCTTCAGTGTTGCTTGCCTCGAAGCGAGCATAGAAGTGGTTTAGCTCGTCTGGTAGGCTTGTGTCACTGGGCAGCTCGCGGCTGTGCTTCCCTTTGTAGTCTGTAATAGTTTTCAAGCCCTGCCACATCCGACGAGCGTCAGAGCCAGTGTAGTACGATTCAATCTTAGTCCTGTATTGACTCTTTGCCTGTTTGATGGTTTGTCGGAGGTCATAGCGGGATTTCTTATAAGCGTCCGGGTTAGAGTCCCGTTCCTTGAAAGCGGCAGCTCTACCCTTTAGCTCAGTGCGGATGTTTCCTGTAATCCATGGCTTCTGGTTGGGGTATGTACGTACGGTCACTATGGGGACGACATCATCGATGCACTTATTGATGAAGCCAGTGACTGATGTGGTGTACTCCTCAATGCTGTCTGAAGAATCCCGGAACATGTTCCAGTCTGTGCTAGCAAAACAGTCCTGTAGCTTAGCATCTGCGTCATCTGACCACTTTTTTATTAACCGAGTCACTGGTGCTTCCTGCTTTAGTTTTTGCTTATAAGCAGGAATCAGGAGGATAGAGTTATGGTCAGATTTGCCAAATGGAGGGCGAGGGAGAGCTTTGTATGCGTCTCTATGTGTGGAGTAAAGGTGGTCTAGAGTTTTTTTCCCTCTGGTTGCACATTTAACATGCTGGTAGAAATTAGGTAGAACGGATTTAAGTTTCCCTGCATTAAAGTCCCCGGCCACTAGGAGCGCTGCATCTGGATGAGCGTTTTCCTGTTGATTAATGGCCTTGTACAACTCATTCAGTGCAATCTTAATGCCAGCATTGGTTTGTGGTGGTAAATAGACAGCTATGAAAAATATAGATGAAAACTCTCTTGGTAAATAGTGTGGTCTACAGCTTATCATAAGATACTCTACCTCAGGCGAGCAAAACCTCGAGACTTCCTTAGTATTTGATTTTGTGCACCAGCTGCTGTTTACAAATATACACAGACCGCCACCCCTTGTCTTACCGGAGTCAGCCGTTCTGTCCTGCCGATGTAGCGTATAGCCTGCTAGCTGAATGTTATCATTGTCATCGTTCAGCCACGACTCGGTGAAACATAAGATATTACAGTTTTTAATGTCCCGTTGGTAGGATAACCGTAATCTTAAGTCGTCCACTTTATTTTCAAAAGATTGAACGTTGGCTAATAGGATTGATGGAAGAGGCAGTTTACTCGCTCGCCGTCGGATCCTTACAAGGCACCCCGATCTCCGTCCACGATATCTCCGTCTCTTCCTCACGCGAATGACGGGGATTTGGGGCTTGTCGGGTGTCTGTATGATATCCTTCGCGGCCGCCTCGTTGAAGAAAAAATCTTCGTCCAATACGAGGTGAGTAATCGTTGTCCTGATATCCAGAAGCTCTTTTTGGTTATAAGAGACGATGGCAGAAACATTATGTACCAAATAAATTACAAATAACGCGGAAAAACACACATAATAGTACAATTGGTTAGAGGGCTGTAAAACGGCAGCCATCTTCTCCGGCGCTGTGGTTGAAAAGTATCTGATCCCCTGCTAATTTTGTACGTTTGCCCACTGACAAAGAAATAATCAGTCTATAATTTTAATGGTAGGTTTATTTGAACAGTGAGAGACAGAATAACAAAAACGCATGTCAAAAATATTATAAATTCATTTGCATTTTAATGAGGGAAATAAGTATTTGACTCCCTCGCAATCAGAAAGATTTCTGGCTCCCAGGTGTCTTTTATACAGGTAACGAGCTGAGATTAAGAGTACACTCTTAAAGGGAGTGCTCCTCATCTCAGTTTGTTACCTGTATAAAAGACACCTGTCCACAGAAGCAATCAATCAACCAGATTCAAAACTCTCCACCATGGCCAAGACCAAAGAGCTCTCCAAGGATGTCAGGGACAAGATTGTAGACCTACACAAGGCTGGAATGGGCTACAACACCATCGCCAAGCAGCTTGGTGAGAAGGTGACAACAGTTGGTGCGATTATTCGCAAATGGAAGAAACACAAAAGAACTGGCAATCTCCCTCGGCCTGGGGCTCCATTCAAGACCTAACCTCGTGGAGTTGCAATGATCATGAGAACGGTGAGGAATCAGCCCAGAACTACACGGGAGGAGATTGTCAATGATCTCAAGGCAGCTGGGACCATAGTCACCAAGAAAACAATTGGTAACACACTACGCCGTGAAGGACTGAAATCCTGCAGCGCCCGCAAGGTCCCCCTGCTCAAGAAAGCACACGTAGATGGCCGTCTGAAGTTTGCCAATTAACATCTGAATGATTCAGAGGAGAACTGGGTGAAAGTGTTGTGGTCAGATGAGACCAAAATCGAGCTCTTTAGCATCAACTCAACTCGCCGTGTTTGGAGGAGGAAGAATGCTGCCTATGACCCCAAGAACACCATCCCCACCGTCAAACATGGAGGTGGAAGCATTATGCTTTGGGGGTGTTTTTCTGCTAAGGGGACAGGACAACTTCACCGCATCAAAGGGACGATGGACGGCGCCATGTACCGTCAAATCTTGGGTGAGAACCTCCTTCCCTCAGCCAGGGCATTGAAAATGGGTCATGGATGGGTATTCCAGCATGGCAATGACCCAAAACACACGGCCAAGGCAACAAAGGAGTGGCTCAAGAGGAAGCACATTAAGGTCCTGGAGTGGCCTAGCCAGTCTCCAGACCTTAATCCCATAGAAAATCTGTGGAGGGAGCTGAAGGTTCGAGTTGCCAAACGTCAGGCTCGAAACCTTAATGACTTGGAGAAGATCTGCAAAGAGGAGTGGGACAAAATCCCTCCTGAGATGTGTGCAAACCTGGTGGCCAACTACAAGAAACGTCTGACATCTGTGATTGCCAACAAGGGTTTTCCACCAAGTACTAAGTCATGTTTTGCAGAGGTGTCAAATACTTATTTCCCTCATTAAAATGCAAATCAATTTATAACATTTTTGACATGCGTTTTTCTGGATTTTTTTGATGTTATTCTGTCTCTCACTGTTCAAATAAACATACCATTAAAATTATAGACGGATCATGTCTTTGTCAGTTGGCAAACATACAAAATCAGCAGGGGATCAAATACTTTTTTTCCCTCACTGTACAATCTAAATACATGGTTTAAGCTTTCCTCGACACCATATAAGCCAAGCATACCTCCCGCCAGAGAAAGACACAACCTCACCCGTCTTGGCACACTTGTATTTGGGGAGTTTCTCCCATTCTTCTCTGAAGATCCTCTCAAGCTCTGTCAGGCTGGATGGGGAGAGTCACTGCACAGCGATTTTCAGGTCTCTCCAGAGATGCTTGATCAGCTTCAAGTCCGGGCTCTGGCTGGGCCACTCAAGGACATTCAGAGACTTGTCCCGAAGCCACTCCTGCGTTCTCTCTGCGCTGTGTGCTTAGGGTCGTTGTCCTGTTGGAAGGTGAACCTTTGCCCCAGTCTGAGGCCCTGAGTGCTCTGGAGCAGGTTTTCATCAAGGATCTCTCTGTACTTTGCTCCGTTCATCTTTCCCTCAATTCTGACTAGTCTCCCGGTGAAAAACATCCCCACAGCATTATGCTGCCACCACCATGCTTCACCGTAGGGATTGTGCCAGGTTTCCCACAGACGTGATGCTTGGCATTCAGGTCAAATGGTTATATATTGGTTTCATCAAACTAGAGAATCTTGTTTCTCATGGTCTGAGAGTCCTTTAGGTGCCTTTTGGAAAACTCCAAGCAGGCTGTCATGTGCCTTTTACTGATGAGTGGCTTCCGACTGGCCACTCTACCATAAAGGCCTGATTGGTGGAGTGCTGAAGAGATGGTTGTCCTTCTGGAAGGTTCTCCCATCTCCACAGAAGAACTCTTGAGCTCTGTCAGAGTGACCATCGGGTTCTTGGTAACCTCTTTGACCAAGGCCGATTGCTCAGTTTTTCGATGGGGCGGCCAGCTCTTGGAAGAGTGTTGGTGGTTCCAAACTTCTTCTATTTAAGAATGATGGAGGCCACTGTGTTCCTGGGGACCTTCAATGCTGCAGAAATGTTTTGGTATCTGTGTCTCGACACAATCCTGTCTCTGAGCTCTACGGACAATTATTTTGACCTCATGACTTTGTTTTTGCTCTGACATGCACTGTCAACTGTGGGACCTTACATAGACAGGTGTGTGCCTTTCTAAATCAGATTCAATCAATTGAATTTACCACAAGTGGACTCCAATCAAGTTATAGAAACATCTCAAGGATGATCAATGGAAACAGGATGCACCTGAGCTCAATTTCGAGTCTCATAGCAAAGGGTCTGAATACTTATGTAAATAAGGTATTTCTGTTTTTTATTTGTAATACATTTGCAAAAATGTGGAAAACGTGAAGGGGTCTGAATACTTTCCAAATGCGTTGTACATCAGATATATCATTTCAATGAGAGGAAAGTGGGAGACTAGCTGACTTTGATTGAGATTGCCTGGAGTAATGGAACCAAAGTCCAAAAAAGTAAGTTTACAAATGATAGGTTTAAAGCTGGACTGCTAAACTAGCTGTACTGTACATCTTGTTCTCCTTGAATTAATATATCCATTTTGTTTTATCTATTTAGTGTTGGTAGTTTGCTATATTGCTAGTTCACCGATTGAAATTTGCTTTCTGTTTTGACTGTGTTCTAGTGATTTCTTGTGGTAAATGGGACAATTTTGTGGGAATACGGTCAGTTACGGTCAGTCAGGTAACGTGACCAAAAATAATAAGTACATTTTAATAGTTTAGCAAGCTAGCACACTACACATGCAAAATAGGCTAGATTAAACAAATTAATACTTGAATTCAAGGATGGAGAACAAAACATGTACAGCTACAGTTGAAGTCGGAAGTTTACATACACCTTAGCCAAATACATTTAAACTCAGTTTTTCACAATTCCTGACATTTTAATCCTTGTAAAAATTCCCTGTCTTTGGTCAGTTAGGATCACCACTTCATTTGAAGAATGTGAAATGTCAAAATAATTGTAGAGAGAATGATTTATTTCAGCTTTTATTCATTTCATCACATTCCCAGTGGGTCAGAAGTTTACATACACTCAATTAGTATTTGGTAGCATTGTTTCACTTGGGTCAAACATTTCGGGTAGCCTTCCACAAGCTTCCCACAATAAGTTAGGTGAATTGTGGCCCATTCCAACTGACAGAGCCGGTGTAACTGAGTCAGGTTTGTAGGCCTCCTTGCTCGTACACGCTTTTTCGGTTCTGCCCACAAATTGTCTATAGGATTGAGGTCAGGGCTTTGAGATGGCCACTCCAATACCTTTACTTTGTTGTCCTTAAGCCATTTTGCCATAACTTTGGAAGTATGATTGTCCATTTGGAAGACTCATTTACAACCAAGCTTTAACTTCCTGACTGATGTCTTGAGATGTTGCTTCAATATATCCACATAATTTTCTTTCCTCATGATGTCATCTATTTTGTGAAGTGCACCAGTCCCTCCTGCAGCAAAGCACCCCCACAGCATGATGTCACCACCCCCGTGGTGTTCTTTGGCTTGCAAGCGACCCCCTTTTTCCTCCAAACATAACGATGGTCATTATGGCCAAACAGTTCTATTTTTGTTTCATCAGACCAGAGGAAATTTCTCCAAAAAGTATGATCTTTGTCCCCATGTGCAGTTGCAAACCATAGTCTGTTTTTTTTAGGTTTTGGAGCAGTGGCTTCTCCCTTGCTGAGCGGCCTTTCAGGTTATGTCGATATAGGACTTGTTTTACTGTGGATATAGATACTTTTGTACCTGTTTCCTCCAGCATCTTCACAGGGTCCTTTGCTGTTGTTCTGGGATTGATTTGCACTTTTCGCACCAAAGTATGTTCATCTCTAGGAGACAGAACGCGTCTCCTTCCTGAACGATATGATGGCTGCGGTGTTTATACCTTTGTACTATTGTTTGTACAGATGAACGTGGTACCTTCAGGCATTTGGAAATTGCTCCGAAGGATGAACCAGATTCGTGGAGGTCTTGTGAATTATTTTTCTAAGGTCTTAGCTAATTTCTTTAGATTTTCCCATGATGTCAAGCAAAGAGGCACAGATTTTGAAGGTAGTCCTTGAAATACATCCACAGGTACACCTCCAATTGACTCAAATTATGTCAATTAGCCTATCAGAAGCTTCTAAAGCCATGACATAATTTTCTGGAATTTTCCAAGCTGTTTAAAGGCACAGTCAACTTAGTGTATGTAAACTTCTGACCCACTGGAATTGTGATACTGTGAATTATAAGTGAAATAATTTGTCTGTAAACAATTGTTGGAAAAATTACTTGTTTCATGCACAAAGTAGATGTCCTATCTGACTTGCCAAAACTGTAGTTTGTTAAAAATAAATGTGTGGAGTGGTTGAAAAACACGTTTTAATGACTCCAACCTAAGTGTATGTAAACGTCCGACTTAAACTGTAGCTATGAGTTCACCTTTCATCTAATCATTTGCTTATTGAATACTTTGGCAAATTTGGAACAATTGTGCTAGAATTATCTGGTGTGTATTTAAAAATATATATTTCTGGGAATCAAGAGTATGGAGTTTGAACGGAAATATGGAATAAATGCTGTGAGACACGGACACAGCTCAACTTCAGGGTGCTCCCAAGGTATGAAAACGTTTGACAAAGTTTCATAAGTGAAATAGGGGTGAAACAAAGGTATTTGGAAAGAAAAAAAGTACTATTTGAACCCAGATCTGGATTGATAGTATAGTCTATGTGATGAGATGTGAGGTAGACATGGGGGACTTCAGAGAGAGGATAAAGGTGTGGTCAGTGAGTTGACAGTCTGCCAGTTCAGGATATTTCCCCTAGGCTAGAGGGTATGTCTGTCTGTATAATAGCACTAACAGATGGGGCTGACTCTGACATCCTAACATCAACAGGAAACAGTGGCCTGTTCTCCTCAGGGATATGACATCAACAGGAAAGTCCCTGTTTCACTCTAGCCATTGTCTTGTGATACCACACAGGCTCTCTGTCTGCCATGACTCTGAGCTTCACTCTTGCACCACTGTTCTCACCCATGTTGGTATACAAAGTATGTGGGATGTCTAAGACAATGTGCATGTTGACTATCTGGGACAGAGATTCAGAGTCAGTGCTAGAGCACTCTGAGTCAGTGTGTTACTGCCAGTAGTGAAACGGGTGTTATGTGTCGGTCTGTCAAGGTTAGAGTCATTGTATGTGCCTCAGCAGTCACTCAATCCCTGAGCTAGCCTGCCATCAAGTATCACCTATAAAACATTGATAGGCCGATGATCTGACTCTGACCAGAGGTTTCAGGGAAGTTACTACATGGTCATGCAGGAATGGATAATCGTTGCAATATCATCAGGACCTGATGAGCAAGTCAGATTGTATCTTAATTTAGGGTATAAGATTAATGGGTGGGGCAAAGATTATTGATTAATAAACTAATTGTCGGTCAGTCATTTTCACCACCCTTTTGAGCTTAGGCTGTCTGCCTGAAGTGCTCAGCTCTGTTCCCTCTAAATGAACATTTGCTGAACATATGCACATTATGGTGGTGGAGGTGGTAATGAATTAAAACAGGATGTTAAAACGGGATGTTCGCACGGCAGGTTAATTGTGCTGATACTAGCAGAGTGACCATTTTTGCTCCAGCACCAAGCCCTCACCAGCGCTTTTATTGCAACTGTATTTTCCAGGACATTAATTCTGTGGATTTTTAATAAAAGTGGAAACCGGAGAGTATACTGTTTATATATATGACCTAAATGAAGGCTGCTTTGTAATGAGTGGTCGTAAATAGGTTCTATATATGACAGGGGACGACTGTAGCCATTTTGGCTGAGCTATAACATTGACATAAATATGGTTGGATTTTGGAAACTTTTACTCACACATTTTATAATGACCTGATATCTAATCCCGTCTGAGATTTGTAGATTTAAGAATTTTAGCATGTCCAGTTAGTGTAGTGGCTTATGATTTAATTTTTAATTTTAATTTTAACCTTTATTTAACTAGGCAAGTCAGTTAAGAACACATTCTTATTTACAATGGCGGCCTACCAAAAGGCAAAAGGCCTCCTGCGGGGATGGGGGCTGGGATAAAAAAGAAAACATTAAAATATAGGGGGACAAAACACACATCACGACAAGAGAGACACCACAACACTACATAAAGAGAGACCTAAGACAACAACATAGCATGGCAGCAACACATGACAACACAGCATGGTAGCAACACAACATGACAACAACATGGTAGCAACACAACATGGCAGCAGCACAACATGGTAGCAGCACAAATCATGGTACAAACATTATTCGGCACATACAACAGCACAAAGGGCAAGAAGCTAGAGACAAAAATAAAACATGGATTACCACAGAAAACACTGCTACTCCTTTCCTCGTCTGATCATGTGTTCTCGCATACACCGAGAGCATCTGGTCAGCGTGGCGGTGGCACAGGAATCCTCATCTCTCCCAAGTGGACATTCTCTCTTTTCCCCCTGACCCATCTGTCTATCTCCTCATTTGAATTCCATGCTGTCACAGTCACTAGCCCATTCAAGCTTAACATCCACATCATTTATCACCCTCCAGGTTCTCTTGGAGAGTTCATCAATGAGCTTGACGCCTTGATAAGTTCCTTTCCCGAGGATGGCTCACCCCTCACAGTTCTGGGTGACTTTAACCTCCCTACGTCTGTCTTTGACTCATTTCTCTCTGCCTCCTTCGTTCCACTCCTTTCCTCTTTTGACCTCACCCTCTCACTGTCCCCCCCTACTCACAAGGCAGGCAATACGCTTGACCTCATCTTTACTAGATGCTGTTCTTCTACTAATCTCACTGCAACTCCCCTCCAAGTCTCCGACCACTACTTTGTATCCTTTTCTCTCTCGCTCTCCTCCAACACTACTCACTCTGCCCCTACTCAGATGGTAATGTGCCGTCGCAACCTTCGCTCTCTCTCTCGCCCGCTACTCTCTCCTCTTCCATCCTATCATCTCTTCCCTCTGCTAAATCCTTCTCCCTCCGATCTCCGGATTCTGCCTCCTCAACCCTCCTCTCCTCCCTTTCTGCATCTTTTGACTCTCTATGTCCCCTATCCTCCCGGCCGGCTCGGTCCTCCCCTCCTGCTCCGTGGCTTGACGACTCATTGCGAGCTCACAGAACAGGGCTCCGGGCAGCCGAGTGGAAATGGAGGAAAACTAGACTCCCTGCGGACCTGTCATCTTTTCACTCCCTCCTCTCTACATTTTCTTCCTCTGTTTCTGCTGCTAAAGCCACTTTCTACCACTCTAAATTCCAAGCATCTGCCTCTAACCCTAGGAAGCTCTTTGCCACCTTCTCCTCCCTGCTGAATCCTCCCCCTCCTCCCCCTCCCTCCTCCCTCTCTGTGGAAAAGAAGGTTGACGACATCCAATCCTCATTTATTAAGTCAAATGACATCGCTGGTCCTGCTCACACTGCCCTACCCTATGCTTTGACTTCTTTCTCCCCTCTCTCTCCAGATGAAATCTTGCGACTTGTGATGGCCGGCCGCCCAACAACCTACCCGCTTGACCCTATCCCCTCCTCTCTTCTCCAGACCATTTTCGGAGACCTTCTTTCTTACCTCACCTCGCTCATCAACTCATCCTTGACCGCTGGCTATGTCCCTTCTGTCTTCAAGAGAGCAAGAGTTGCACCCCTCCTCAAAAAACCTACACTCGATCCCTCCGATGTCAACAACTACAGACCAGTATCCCTTCTTTCTTTTCTCTCCAAAACTCTTGAGCGTGCCGTCTCTAGCCAACTCTCCTGCTATCTCTCTCAGAATGACCTTCTTGATCCAAACCAGTCAGGTTTCAAGACTGGTCATTCAACTGAGACTGCTCTTCTCTGTGTCACGGAGGCTCTCCGCACTGCTAAAGCTAACTCTCTCTCCTCCGCTCTTATCTTTCTAGACCTATCTGCAGCCTTTGATAATAAGAACCATCAGATCCTCCTCTCCACCCTCTCCGAGTTGGGCATCTCCGGCGCTGCTCACTCTTGGATTGCGTCCTACCTGACAGGTCGCTCCTACCAGGTGGCGTGGCGAGAATCTGTCTCCGCACCACATGCTCTCACCACTGGTGTCCCCCAGGGCTCAGTTCTAGGCCCCAAGTCACTTGGCTCTGTCATATCCTCTGTCATATCCTCACATGGTCTCTCCTATCATTGCTACGCAGACGACACACAATTAATTTTCTCCTTTCCCCCTTCTGATAACCATGTGGTGAATCGCATCTCTGCATGTCTGGCGGACATATCAGTGTGGATGTCGGATCACCACCTCAAGCTGAACCTCGGCAAGACGGAGCTGCTCTTCCTCCCGGGGAAGGACTGCCCGCTCCATGATCTCACCATCACGGTTGACAACTCCATTGTGTCCTCCTCCCAGAGTGCAAGGAACCTTGGCGTGACCCTGGACAACACCCTATCGTTCTCCACTAACATCAAAGCGGTGACCCGATCCTGCAGGTTCATGCTCTACAACATTCACAGTGTACGACCCTACCTTACACAGAAAGCGGCACAGGTCCTAATCCAGGCACTTGTCATCTCCCATTTGGATTACTGCAACTCGCTGTTGGCTGGGCTCCTTGCCTGTGCCATTAAACCCCTACAACTTATCCAGAACACTGCAGCCCGTCTGGTGTTCAACCTTCCCAAGTTCTCTCATGTCACCCCGCTCCTCTGCACACTCCACTGGCTTCCAGTTGAAGCTCGCATCTACTACAAAACCATGGTACTTGGCTACGGAGCTGTGAGGGGAACGGCACCTCTTTACCTTCAGGCTCTGATCAGTCCCTACACCCAAACGAGGGCACTATGTTCATCCACCTCTGGCCTGCTAGCCCCCCTACCTCTACGGAAGCACAGTTCCCGCTCAGCCCAGTCAAAGCTATTCGCTGCTCTGGCACCCCAATGGTGGAACAAGCTCCCCCACAACGCCAGGACAGTGGAGTCACTGCCACCTTCCGGAGACACTTGAAACCCTACCTCTTTATGGTTAAATGGAATAGTATAACAGTAATCTTTCTACCCCCCCCCCCCCCCCCATAATTTTTTTTGGTCCCACTGGCTATCCTAAGTTGAATGCACCAATTTGTAAGTCGCTCTGGATAAGAGCTTCTACTAAATGACTTAAATGTAAATGTAATGGACATGGGCAGCTGTGAGGAAGAGGGTTTATTCTCCAGGTCTTTAACCGTTTTCCAGAACTTCTTGGGGTTAGACCCACAGAGAGAGAACTGCTCCTTAAAGTAACTGACTTTGGCCTTCTTGATAGCCTAAGTGCACTTATTTCTCATTTGCCTGAACGAGAGCCAGTCAGCCTGAATATGCGTGTGCCGAGCCTTTCGCCAAATGGAATTCTTGAGGTGGAGTAACTCTGCCAGATCACGGTCGAACCAATGGCTGAACTTGTTTTTAATTCACAGGCTGTAAAACAGTGATTGCTAAGGTCTTTACAGAAAACACCAGAATGACACCTATCAGGATTATTTGTGAGGATAACATCAAGGAGAGTAGCCTTTTCTGGGAGTTTGGAGTAATTCTTTGTGGGATTGGTAATAATCTGAGAAAGATTTAGGGAGTCCCATTGCTTTAGGACTTGGTCAGGTGGTTTAAGCATGTCCCAGTTTAGGTCACCTAGCAGGACAAATTCAGACTTAGTGTAAGGGGCCAGGAGAGAGCATAGGGCATTTAGGGTACAGGCCGGTGCTGATGGTGCACGATAACACCCAGCAACAGTTAACAAAGAGCTATTTGAAAGTTTAATTCTTAAAACCAGCAAATCAAATTGTTTGGGGACAGACTTGGTGGAGACAACCGAGCACTGAAGGTGTTCCTTGGTAAAGATTGCCACTCCACCACCTTTGGAAGATCTGTCTTGCCAAAAAACATTATGACCAGAAAGGTTAACATCAGTGTTCAAAACACTCTTTCTTAACTACGTCTCAGTAATGACCAACACATCTGGATTGGAGCTGTGAACCCACACTTTCAATTGATCAATTTTAGGTAAAGAGCTTCTAGTGTTAACGTGCAGAAAACCCAGGCTTTTACGAGAGCAGAAATCAGTGAAGCAGATATCAGAGCACAAGTCAGAATTGGGGCTAGCAACAGTAGATGGGCCAGGGTGTACATGCACATTTCCAGATATCATCAGCAGTAAAACAATCAGGGCACGGCAGAGGACAGAGAGAGCTCTGCAGTGTTGATTTATGACATTTGAATGTGCATTAGATGGCAACAAGATCATATTGTACAACAATTTCACCAGGTAACATGAATACAAAGCCGGCGAGAGGTGGTTAGAATAGGATGGGAGGCCAAGAGTCTGTGTAACTAATAGAGAGTCAGAGTCCCGAGTGTGGGAACAAACATAGTCTGTCCCACGGTTGGGTAAACAAGCAAATAGCATAAAGGAAAATAAATACAAATTACGACTTGGGTCTAGCCATTGTAAGTTCAGAGTCACTCGCCCCAGCAGTGTGAGTGTGCTGGTGGCAAGCGAAAGCTTGGGAGAGAGGGGGGAGTGTGGCGGGGGTACCTGTACCAGACAGGGGGAGACAGGCCAGGGCAGATGGTGAACAGATCGCCAGGTGGACAGGAGTAGGTGTTACACCCACTTGGGAGCAGCTTTTTTCGGGAGGCATATTCCTTGTAGAAAATCCCAGCTAGCTAGCTAACATAGCTAGCAAATCTCCGTCCACCATTTTTTTCCACGTGGAAAAGGAGGTCGTTAGCTAGCTATATCTCTTCAGTTTCGGCGAATGGTCCTTTACAATGTTCAAATGAAGTTGTCCTGTGGCTGGTGTATTTTGGTGGATATCTTCTGATGTGATCAAAGCAATAATATTGTTTCTTATTGAATTAATTTACAATTTAAGTGTCCTGGCTGCATATCAGTTCAAAATAGAGATGAATCCAGGGGGTACTGTATTGTAATGCCCTCTGCATAGATGGAGGGGGCTTCAAAGGCCTCTGCATTTGAGTGGGGTAGGCTGTGAAACTCTCCTGCCATTGTTGGGTTCAAGGGCTTTGACACCTCTCACTTCACACCTCAGTGCTAATTGATCTCATCTGTTCTGTCCTAGCAAGCTTGGTAGCCTTAACTTAGCATTCAGTCTTTACAAAGTAAAATATATCATTGTAATTTATTACAACTAAATAATTAGTCCCAAAGTATAGACACAATACCATTACCATACACGTGTTACACAATGCACATGAATACATTTATGATTTATGTCATGTAAAACCTTAGAGAAAAGCATAAAAACACAGCAGACATAGAGACTATTTGTTTGTCTAAATGCCTTTACACTGTTACACCAAGGGACCTCTGTAGTGTAGATATGAAGGACATGTATTCCCTCATAATTTCAGCCTGGTGTGAGAAAACACAGCCCTGTGTGTGTGTGTGTGTTTCAGGCAAGCAAGCAGGCCTACAAACGTAAAGATAAATACAGATAAATACATCAGATATGACTTCAATAAGAGGATAGTGGGAGACCTGATTTTACTCAATCATAAAGATTCCCATGGAGGAATTAACTTTTGACACAAACCCAAATAACCCAGCTACTAAAGATGTCCCTCAAATGTATTGTTAATACCGTTGCGCTTCCTTTTTTAAATGATGGGTCATTTTTCCCATTTCCTCTGTAGAACATGAGTCTAAGTACATATTTGAGAGTATATACCTTTGTCCATTAAAAATGAATGGTTGAGATTATTTTTCTTTAGCACTCCCCGCTGAAACACATAAATAGTAACTTTCATGAAAAAAATATGTGTTTAATCGAACACCAGATGTTTTAGGCTTAGTTATAGTGAAACACCTCAATTCTGATCTTCATTTTGACAGTAGTAAATCTTTTAGTTGTAAATCTAGCTCTTTTTGAAGCTAGTGGTTCAACTCTGCCATTGACATTGTGATGTAGAGGCACCTTGAGAGGTGCCTCTACGTCATCTCAAGTGAGGGGTTCGGTATGAAATACACTCCTTTCTAGATGTGCTGGGTGGTACCACTTCAAGGCTTACTATAAAAGCAGGTGACAGCGCGCCTTATTTGGCAGAAGAAAAAAACATGTAGGCTATGAGGATTATAGGTTTATATTCGTAGCTACAAGAAATAGATGACAATGGTGGTCATGTGAACTTGTTATAGTTTTTTTCACCTGCTGTGATTGATAAGACAGTTGCTAAAACAGTTGGCTTATAGTTCAATGGTGGTGAGTTTTAAACCCACATTGGTCAGATACTTTTTTTCTTCAAATCCTTTATTTACAACATTCATCCCGTGGCCACATACTTCTAATTCTGAAAAGTGAAAGCATACCTGTGAGAGGGGTCGTCCTGGTAGTAGTTGTAGGTTTTTATACAGTACCCAAGACCAATCTGTGAGTTCATTTGACCATTGGAAAAAAGAACTACTGCGTAAATACTGCAATGCAGGTTGGATTGAATTGAACCCCTAATCTTCATTTTCAAGGTGATGATTGCACTTCAAGGTGATGATCCACATTTCAACTATTTTATGGGCGCCCCATGCGGGATTCAAATTTACACCACAAGAGGCAATAGATGTCAGGAACTCGGTGCCTTACAACTTTGAGCTAACTGTCCAGAGCTGTATTTGCTAGTCATGCAGATAATTGTATTATCAGAGCGTACCAGTGGACTTCTGGGAAGCATGCTTTAGTAAGAAAGTGTTGGGATCAGGTACGACTACAGTGAACAAAAATATAATCGCAACATGTACAGTGTTGGTCCCGTGTTTAATGAGCTGAAATTAAAGATCCCAGAAATATTCTATACGCACAAAAAGCTTATTTCTCTAAAATGTTGTGCACAAATGTGTTTACATCCCTGTTAGTGAGCATTTCTCCTTTGCCAAGATAATCCATCCACTTGACAGGTGTGGTATATCAAGAAGCTGATTAAACAGCATGATCATTACACAGGTGCACCTTGTGCTGGGAATAATAAAAGGTCACTCTAAAATGTGCATTTTTGTCACACAACACAGAACAGATGTCTCAAGTTTTGAGGGAGCATGCAATTGGCATGCTGACTGCAGACCACGTGTATGGCGTCATGTGGGAGAGCCGTTTGCTGATGTCAACGTTGTGAACGAAGTGCCCCAGGGTGGCGGTGGGGTTATGGTATGGGCAGGCATAAGATACGGACAACGAACACAATTGCATTTTATCGATGGCTATTTGAATGCACAGAAATACTGTGATGAGATCCTGAGGCCCATTGTGAGGCCCATTTCTTTTAAGGTATCTGTGACCAACATATGCATATCTGTATTCCCAGTCAAGTGAAATCCATAGAGTAGGGCCTAATGAATTTATTTTAATTGACTGATTTCCTCATATGAACTGTAACTCAGTAATATCTTTGAAATTGTTGCATGTTGCGTTTATATTTTTGTTCATCCATTTCCAAAATGAATTTTTATGAGCAATGTTCCCCACCTACAGCATTTTTTGCCAAACGTCCTGCACGGTGTTGGGCTGCAAGCACAACCCCCACCTGTGGATGTCGGGCCCTCATACCACCCTCATGGAGTCTGTTTCTGACCGTTTGAGCAGACACATGCACATTTGTGGCCTGCTGGAGGTCATTTTGCAGGGCTCTGGCAGTGCTCCTCCTGCTCCTCCTTGCACAAAGGCGGAGGTAGCGGTCCTGCTGCTGGGTTGTTGCCCTCCTACGGCATCCTCCACATCTCCTGATGTACTGGCCTGTCTCCTGGTAGCGCCTCCATGCTCTGGACACTACGCTGACAGACACAGCAAACCTTCTTGCCACAGCTCGCATTGATGTGCCATCCTGGATGAGCTGCACTACCTGAGACACTTGTGTGGGTTGTAGACTCCGTCTCATGCTACCACTAGAGTGAAAGCACCGCCAGCATTAAAAAGTGACCAAAACATCAGCCAGGAAGCATAGGAACTGAGAAGTGGTCTGTGGTCACCACCTGCAAAACCAGTCCTTTATTGGGGGTGTCTTGCTAATTGCCTATAATTTCCACCTGTTGTCTATTCCATTTGCACAACAGCATGTGAAATTTATTGTCAATCAGTGTTGCTTCCTAAGTGGACAGTTTGATTTCACAGAAGTGTGATTGACTTGGAGTTACATTGTGTTGTTTAAGGGTTCCCTTTATTTTTTTGAGCAGTGTACAAGGGAGGAGTGAAAACCTGCAGACATTCGGCACTCTGTGGAATGAGTTTGACACCTGTGCTTTAAACATTTTCGATTCTGAGACACACGCACATACGTACACATGTACGGACGCACGCATGCACAAACACACACACACAGACACACACAACATACATACATTAGGACCACACATATGGGTCATGTTACCTTTGGCAGCATCAAGGAGATTTGAAAGAATTAAATACTGCAGTAATCCCAAGAGATACAATATAATCTAGACATGTAGTTATATACATAGCTACCTTATTACCGAGATACAGGTAACTGCCAAAATATAGGAAACACCAACATAAAGTGTCTTAATAGGGCGTTGGGCCACCACAAGCCAGAACAATGCACCATGGCATAGAGTCTACAAATGCCTGGAACACCATTCTTCGACGAGAAATTCCAGAATTTGGTGTTTTGTTGATGATGATGGAAAACGCTGTCTCAGGCGGCGCTCCAGAATCTCCCGTAAGTGTTCAATTGGGTTGAGATATGGTTACATCGTTTTCATACTCATCAAACCATTCAGTGACCACTCGTGCCCTGTGGATGGGGGCATTGTCATCCTACACTCAACAAAATGCTGGGTCAATAATGACCCAATTTGGGTCAGTTCTGTAAACCAGCACTGGGTCACTATAGCACATACCCAGCACTGTTGGGTTACGTGAATGACCCAACAAGTTGGGTTGCTTGATTTAACCCAACATTTTGTTATTTTGACCTCTCTTTTTCTGGGTGATTGCTGGGTTGTTTTTATTCATGTATATTTACAAGCACAATCCATAATTTGAAAATCACAGCACCCCTACCAAGTAAAGCTGAGGAAAGGGTCTGAAGAAAAGTAACCACTTTACCCTCTACTCCCCCAACCCCTACCAGGTATACATTTTCAACATTAATTTATGTAAAACAACAACCAAAACGAAACGTAATGTCTTCTGCTCCAGAGCCTTCCCATTCATGATGGTGAATGCCAGGGAGTAGATGCGATTTTCCCAGTCAGAACCAAAGGTTCTGTTCTCTTGTTCTTTTGGTCGCCTGGCAGAGATATCAGCCTGGGGATTAGAGAATATGATTATAAAATGTTGAACAATAATCAAGACACACATGACACGCTTACACAAGCCCGCGTGCACCTTTATTTTAGTGGCCCCCCTCTTGATGTTGGAAAGAAACATTTTGATTTTAAAGTTAATTTCCTGCAATTCTGCACATTTTATCATGGTGTGGAGAGAACTTTGCAATTTAATAACACATTTTATGCCATTCAACTCATTTTGCCATGGGGCAGAGATAATATTTTCCAGTTGAAAAAGCTAATTTCCTGCAATTTTACAGATTTTGTAATGACTTATGCCATGTTAGTATGATATCTGAGTGAGAATGACTAACAAAATCAATGGGTGCCCCCTGGAGGTCATGGCCCCTGGGTATGTAAATAATAAATTAAAAATATAAATAAATTAAATATTTAAAAAATATATATAAAAAAAGAAATATTGTAAAGTGGTTGTCCCACTGGCTATCATAAGGTGAATGCACCAATTTGTAAGTCGCTCTGGATAAGAGCGTCTGCTAAATGACGTAAATGTAATGTATGTGCCCTGTGTACACGGTCGGTATTCGGCAATGATTACGACAAGTTTAGATAGCTGGCTACCAATCAAAAAATTAATTGAGTGAATGTCACAAACCTGGTTTCCATCCAACCTTTTGATGTTGGATAGAAACACGTAATGACAGGCCTAATGGAAACAGATTTAGCTTTTGGTCAACTTTCCACATGTCGACAAAACAAAATACATTAGACAAGGTGGGATCGTTTTGTGTCGGTAAAATGAATTATGCTTTACAGTGGGGAATACACATGCAGAGATCATCCGTTCACCCACACCGCATCTCACAAAGACACGGCAGTTGGAACCTAAAATCTCCAATTTAGACTCCAGACCAAAGGACAAATTTCCACCAGTCTAATATCCATTGCTGGTGTTTCTTGGCCCAAGCAAGTCTCTTCTTCTTATTGGTGCCCTTTAGTAGTGGTTTCTTTGCAGCAATTCGACCATGAAGGCCTGATTCACACAGTTTCCTCTGAACAGTTGATGTTGAGATATATATGTTACTTGAACTCTGTGAAGCATTTATTTGGGCTACAACTTCTGAGGCTGGTAACTCTAATGAACTTATCCTCTGCAGCAGAGGGAACTCTGGGTCTTCCATCCTCATGAGAGCCAGTTTCATCATAGCGCTTGATAGCTTTTGCGACTGCACTTGAAGAAACTTTCAAAGTGCTTGAAATTTTACGTATTGACTGACCTTCATGTCTTCAAGTAATGATGAACTGTCGTTTCTCTTTGCTTATTTGAGCTGTTCTTGCCATAAAATGGACTTGGTCTTTTACCAAATAGGGCTATCTTCTGTATACCCCCCCTACCTTTTCACAACACAACTGATTCGCTCAAATGCATTAAGAAGGAAAGAAATTCCACAAATTAACTTTTAAGAAGGCACACCTGTTAATTGAAATGCATTCCAGGTGACTTCCTCATAGAGCTGGTTGAGAGAATGCCAAGAGTGTGCAAAGCTGTCATCAAGGCAACGGGTGGCTATTTGAAGAATCTCAAATATAACATATATTTTGATTTGTTTAACACTTTTATGGGTTAGTTCTAAAGGGAGTTGCCGATGCGGCCGTAAGGGACTCAACGCCATAAAACAGGAAATAAAGCAGTTCAGATTTACCTTGAGATAGAGTCCATGTACCTATCTTTGAGTCTGGTCAAGTTCATAATATTTGGTGAAGAGGACAAATCAAAATTCTCACAATTACAAAAGTAATGCGTCTGATGATACAGGGTTACAGCTCCTTCCGACCAGCAGACCGTAGACACAACATTGTGGAGGTGAAGTCACAGTTCCGACGGCTAGCTAGCGAGTTTGTGAGTGAAGTAAGCAAAGCTAAGTTAGCTGTGCCAGATGTACACAGTGTTGCAGAGAGCAAACAGAACATGAAGAAAGCTCCAAAAGTTAAGTTTAGCTTGTTATACTAAAATACACTGCTAACGGAGTCCCGTATGTGAACTACAAAACATTTAACCGGAGAAGTAATGGCATATTTTGGTAAAGTGCGTATGTTTGATCCCAATTCAGAGACATGGTCCAGATACATTGAGAGACTTGAATTTTACTTTGAGGCAGGCAAACGATGTGAATGAAGAAAAAAAGGGCAATATTACTATCAGCATGTGGAAGCAGAATGTATGGATTAGTGATGGACTTGATAGCACCACAGAAACCCACTCAAGCAACTTATGCAGACCTGATACAACGTGTTGGAGAACACTTTGATCCCAAACTCAACGTGATAGTAGAGAGGTTCAAGTAACAGTCCTGTGTCAGAACCCCAGATGAATAAGTAGTATCTTATGTGGCAAGACTAAAGCAACAAGCATCATGCTGTGAGTTTGGAGGTACACTAGAGGAGCATCTCAGAGATCAGCTAGTATATAGGATGTGAGCAGACACAACATCGCCTACTAGCTATCGCAGAGTTATCATGGAAAACAGCCCTAGAAAAGGTAACAGCATTAGAGGCAACAGACCAGGGAACACAGACCCTGCAAAGTACTAAGAGCCTAAACAAGCTTGTCACAGGCCCCGTCTGAGCAGCCACATTCTGGCGAGGGTAGAGGCACATTCAGGACAGCTTATGTAACAGCATGTTACTGTTGGAAAGACAATCAGTCACCTGATACTTGCCGCTTTAAGGATGCAGAATGTCACTTTTGCAAAAAGCGAGGCCATGTTGCATGAGCGTGCCACCAGTGGTCTAGGGAGAAGAGTCACCCACTCCAGACTACTAAAAGAAAGTCAGGGCCCTGAGGCCACCAAGTCGTCGAACCCTACTCCCCTTCATCTGAGAAAGAAGAGTAGGAGGAGGAGGTTGAGGACGCAGCTTATGTAATCGTGGTTAAAGAGAAACCCCCATGCCCCCTGTGGACTAGAGTGGAGTTGGATAACTGCCCAGTCGTATTTGAGGTGGACACAGGGGCTTCCCGTACTGTTTTGGGAAAACATGCTTTTGCTGACCTAAAAGCCAAAGCACCTCACTAGAGCCCTCGGCTATAGTGCTGAAGTCATACACAGGAGAGCGCATTCCGGTGCAGGGTGCTGTGCAAGTCAACGTCCAGTACCAAGGTCAAACTACACGACTGAAGATGTTGGTGGTCCAAGGTCAGGGTCCCAATCTGCTGGGAAGAGATTGGATGACAGTGTTACAACTGGACTGGCGAAGGATGTTCAAAACATTCATGAAGGTCTCAGACAGCGAGTTGTCAAGCACACTAAACAGGCACGCAGATGTCTTCAAAGACGAACTTGGAAAACTGAAAGAGGCTGAAGTGCGAATTCAGGTTGACCCATCCATTCAACCACACTTCTGCAAAGTCCACCAAGTGCAATTCGCACGACAACAGAAGGTCGAGGCAGAGCTGGACAGGCTCCAGACCAATGGAATACTCAAACCAATCACTTACTCTGAGTGGGCTGCCCCCATTGTCCCAGTAATGAGGCCTGATATATATATCAGGATTTTGGGAGATTACAAGCTAACCGTTTAGATAGAGGAGCTATTCACAAAGCATCTAGTGGGACATGTCTCACGCATACCAGAAGTTGGTGCTGGCTGAAGAATCCTGCAAAGTGGTTACAATAAACATCCACAAGGGACTGGTTCAGTACACACACCTTCAATTTGGAGTCTCTACTGCCTGTGCGATCTTTCAAAGCACAATAGAGAATCTGTTCACTCGGCATCGACCACATTGCTGTATACCTGGATGATATCCTTATCACTGGTGTAACTGAGGAAGACCACCTAAAGAAAATGGAAACAGTGCTGTCAAGACTGGAGAGTGGAGGGCTTTGCCTGAAGAAATCAAAGTGTGTTTTCTTGGCCCCCAAAGTGGATTAATTGGGGCACAAAGTCACCGCCAATGGGCTTCAAACCCTGGACAAGAAAGTGAGAGCAATCAAAGAGGCCCCAGGACCCAAAGATGTGTGTGAGCTATGGGCCCTACTTGGGATGTGCTTTCTATCTGACCTGGCCTCTGTCCTGGCCCCACTGCATCTCCTCCTGAAAGCTGGAGAAAAATGGAAGTGGCACACACACCAGAGAACAGCTTTCCAGAAATCCATGGACTTGCTGTCATCTTCAGCACTGCTTGTGCATTACAACCCAAAGCCCCCGCTCATCATCACAAGTGATGCCTCCCCATACGGGATTTTATCTCAGAAGATGGGGGACAACGCAGAGAGGCCCGTCAGCTTCACGTCTAGCTCGCTGGCACCTGCAGGGAAGAGATATTCTCAACTAGAGAGAGAGGCCTTTGCGGTGAAGAAATGTCACCAGTATGCGTACAGACGCCACTTCACCATCCTAACTGACCATAAGTCCCTGTTAGGGCTCCTGGGTAAGCTGAAGAACATAAACCCTTCCGCCTCCAGACGACTGCAAAGATGGGCCCTCATACCAATATGAGTTGGTGTACAGACCGGGCCCCTCCATCGCAACACTGAGTGTCTCAGCAGGCTGCCAGTCCCAGACTCAGACACAAACGTCCCCCTGAACTGGTGTGCTTGCTGAAACAGCTCCAAACAGCTCCAATATACCATCACCAACTGAAGAAATGGACTGTAAGAAACTTCTCAGAGAATGACAAATGAACACCAGGAGTGGTGTTCACCACTACAGGCCCTGTCTCATACAGAGTGGATGTTGTTGAGAAGGTGGTGAGGCGCCACGTGCTGGGAAGGTGGTGAGGTGCCACATTTGGTTTGTTTCCCCCTTTTTATCTTTGGGCTCAGTTAACCCTTTCCAGCCGGAGCTTTCTAATTTCGGAATAAAAGTTACAATGGATTAAAGCCTTAATAACACTGCCATCCAATCACCAACTTTATTTCTGAAAACTGCCATTTACACATGACAACATGAGTTACACCTAGATATCATTGGTTTAGTGCTTTATGAGCAGGAATTTCTTTTTTTACTTCAATGAAAAGTCACAGAGCCAATCCTCCGTTTACCTCATTGACCCGATAGATGGAAGGAGAGTGGATCTCGTGTGCTATATAACAGCTTCAAAGTGGAAACCAGGTGGATCAGTTGAGGTAAGAAAGTTGTTAAAATAGTTATCACAATGTTTTATAAAAAATGTCACTTTCAAGACTAAATTATTTTATTAAAAAGTCTGTCTTTGCAGCACTGAATAATGTTGCTTGCAATGTTGCTTGCAGCAACGTTATCTTGCTCTAGCTAGCGAGCTAGCTATCCTCTTCCTCAGTTTCTGAATGAATGTGTGTCTATAGACTTTCTAGCTGGCAAAATAAGTGAGCTATATTTTGTTTGTGTATTGCCATATGTCGATAACATAGCTAGGTTTGTCACTGGTATGGGCTACGTAATATCCTAAACCTAGCCAGTTAGACAGTGATAACCGCAAGCTAAAACCGGGGAGAGAGTATACTTTCTGTATTATCTACTGCTGGCTTGCAAATACATTTTTCTACATGTAATTTATGATATTAGATTTTTATTCTATAAATATTGTAATTGTGTCAATGTGTTGTGAATATTGTAGACAAATAGTATCTGAATATAGATAGCTACTATGTAAAAGATGGCTACTAGACAACAGTAGCTAGCTAGCTATACTCGAACTTCAGTCTATCAGGTTTTCCTGCCTGGCAGATATCTATATATATTATTGTACTGTTAGCTACTGTACTAAGGTAGTTAGCTAGCTAGATTACAAAAATTATTCAATCCACCTAGATAGGATTGTCACGTTCGTTGAATGACGGGTCAGACCAAGGCGCAGCCTGATATGCGTACATGTTTATTGAACTATAAACACACAACAAAACAACAAAGGAAACGAAACGTGAAGTCCTAAGGTAGACACACAACTAACCTTACCAGGAACAAGATCCCACGACACACTAGTGCCAATAGGCTGCCTAAGTATGATCCCCAATCAGAGACAACGAGCGACAGCTGCCTCTGATTGGGAACCACACCGGCCAACATAGATATACACATACTAGAATAACACCACATAGAATATACGCAACAAAGAATATACACACCCTGACTCAACATATACGAGTCCCCTGAGTCAGGGCGTGACAGTACCCCCCCCCCCCCAAAGGTGCGGACTCCGACCGCACAACCTTCACCTAACAGGGTGATCCGGCTCCGGAAGTGACGACCACATACTCTCCGCCTCCCTGTTGCGCCCCTGGTCAGGTCTAAACCTCGGCGCGCTGCTTCCTCTCTCCTTCCTCCCACGATACTCCAGGCCCTGTCTGGACCCTGGTGTGGGAGACCCCGATCCTGGAGAGGGGCTGACGTCATGGTCTGGACTGCAGCCGCTGACCGGAGCTGGACCGGGCACCGGTGGAGCGGACTGCTCAGGCTCCGGACTAGAGCCGCTGACCGGAGCTGGACTGGGCAACGGTGGAGCGGACTGCTCTGGCTCCGGAGTGGAGCCGCTGACCGGAGCTGGACCAGACAACAGTGGGACGGGCTGCTCAGGCTCCGGACTGGAGCCGCTGACCAGAGCTGGACTGGACCCCGGTGGAGCGGACTGCTCTGGCTCCGGAGTGGAGCCGCTGACCGATGTCGGACCAGGCACCGGTGGAACGGGCACGGGCCGTGCCGGACTGGACACACGCACCACTGGCTCCGGAGTGGAGCCGCTGACCGGAGCTGGACCAGACAACAGTGGGACGGGCTGCTCAGGCTCCGGACTGGAGCCGCTGACCAGAGCTGGACTGGACCCCGGTGGAGCGGACTGCTCTGGCTCCGGAGTGGAGCCGCTGACCGATGTCGGACCAGGCACCGGTGGAACGGGCACGGGCCGTGCCGGACTGGACACACGCACCACTGGTCTGGTGCGAGGAGCAGGTACGGGCCGGACCGGACTAGGAACACGCACCACTGGCCTGGTGCGAGGAGCAGGAACAGGCCGGGCCGGACTGGCGACGCGCACCACTGGCTTGGTGCGAGGAGCAGGATCGGGCCGGGCCGGACTGGCGACGCGCACCACAGGCTTGGTGCGAGGAGCAGGAACGGGCCGGACTGGAGACGCGCACCACAGGCTTGGTGCGAGGAGCAGGGACGGGCCGGGCCGGACTGGCGACGCGCACCACAGGCTTGGTGTGAGGAGCAGGAGCGGGCCGGGCCGGACTGGCGACGCGCACCACAGGCTTGGTGCGAGGAGCAGGAACGGGCCGGGCCGGACTGGCGACGCGCACCACAGGCTTGGTGCGAGGAGCAGGAACGGGCCGTGCCGGAGTGGCGACGTGCACCACAGGCTTGGTGCGAAGAGCAGGAACGGGCCGGACTGGCGACGCGCACCACAGGCTTGGTGCGAGGAGCAGGGACGGGCCGGGCCGGACTGGCGACGCGCACCACAGGCTTGTGCGAGGAGCAGGAACGGGCCGGGCCGGACTGGCGACGCGCACCACAGGCTTGGTGCGAGGAGCAGGAACGGGCCGGGCCGGACTGGCGACGCGCACCACAGGCTTGGTGCAAGGAGCAGGTAGGTGCCGGGCCGGACTGGCGACGCGCACAATAGGCTTGGTGCGAGGAGCAGGAACGGGCCGGGCCGGACTGGCGACGCGCACCACAGGTTTGGTGCGAGGAGCAGGAACGGGCCGGACCGGACTGGCGATGCGCACAATAGGCTTGGTGCGAGGAGCACGCACCACTGGCTTTGTGCGGGGAGCAGGTAGGGCCGGACCGGACTGGCAACACGCACCACTTGCTGGGTTCCTCTATTAACCCCCGCTCCTTCTGCTGCCTAACCAGCTCCTCTCGCCGTGCCTCTACTTTTTCCTTCTCCCTTTTAGCCTCCTGTAGCGCCTCCCTCTGACCGAATAACTCCTGCTCCCTCTGAGCCAACAGTCCCCGTAACATGGTGGCCTCCTCTCCTAACCTGCAGATGCGCCCTTTCACAGCCTCCTGCTGCCTCGTCGTCCACACCGTGTGCCCCCCCCAAACATTTTCTTGGGGTTGCCTCTCGGGTCTCCGTTGTCGGCACTGTTGGTGCCGTTTCTCCTCTCCTACCCGGGCTTCCTCCTTCATCGCCTTCCGATAACGGACGGCCTCCTCCTCTGCAATTCTCCCCCAACCGAGGAGGACATCTACTAATGTTACCTCCTGTTGAGTCCCAGGCGTTTGCTCCTTCTCTGCACGCTGCTTGGTCCTTGTTTGGTGGGATCTTCTGTCACGTTCGTTGAATGACGGGTCAGACCAAGGCACAGCGTGATATGCGTACATGTTTATTGAACTATAAACACACAACAAAACAACAAAGGAAACGAAACGTGAAGTCCTAAGGTAGACACACAACTAACCTTACCAGGAACAAGATCCCACAACACACTAGTGCCAATAGGCTGCCTAAGTATGATCCCCAATCAGAGACAACGAGCGACAGCTGCCTCTTATTGGGAACCACACCGGCCAACATAGATATACACATACTAGAATAACACCACATAGAATATACGAAACAAAGAATATACACACCCTGACTCAACATATACGAGTCCCCTGAGTAAGGGCGTGACAAGGATGGTATTATTTATGCTTGGTCCATTATCACTGTCCCTGATCAACTGATGGCTTATCCATTGTGACGAGTACTGAGGATACGAAGAGGCAGGACGCAGACGCAGGAATCAACAATGTAAAGGTTCACTTAACACTGAGCAAGAGAACAACAAAGAGCGAGTACACGACAAGACACTAACATTCACACACAACACAACACTGAACAGTCCAGCGCTATATAGGGGTGGTGATGAGATGATGAGGTGCAGGTGCGCTGGAGGTGATTAGGGTGCGTTGGGTTTCTATTCCGGTGTTGCCGAGGTGGTGCGCTCAGACCGGTGGCTCATTAGACCGGCGAATCAGAGCGCCGGAGGGGAGCAACGAGAGGAGACGTGACAGTACCCCCCCCCCCCCCCCCCCGGACGCGCGGCTTCCGCCATAGAACATCACCAGCCCTGAGGACGACCCCGAGGACGAGGAGCGGGCCGGTCAGGGTGGCAACGGTGGAAGTCCCGAATTAGGTTGGGGTCCAGAACGTCCCCAGCCGGAACCCAGCTCCTCTCCTCAGGACCATACCCCTCCCAGTCCACCAGGTAACGGAGCCGTCCCCCACAGAACCTGGAGTCCAGCAGGTCCCTCACTGCATACGCCAGACTCCCGTCAATGTCCAGGGGCCAGACACGATCACCAGGCTGGAATACAGGGGCCTCACTGCGGTGGCGGTCGGCTTGGTCCTTCTGCCGATGAATGGCCCTCTGGAGATGGACATGGGCAGTGTCCCAGACCTGTCCGGCCCTGCAGAACCACTCGTCGACAGCGGGCGCATCGGTCTGGCTGGGTGTCCAAGTGGACAGGGCCGGCTGGTACCCCAGGACGCACTGGAAGGGAGTGAGCCCTGTGGAGGAGTGAACGAGGGAGTTCTGGGCATATTCTGCCCAGGGTAGAAACATCGCCCACTCACCCTGCCGGACCTGACTGTGGCAACGAAGAAACCTCCCTAGCTCCTGGTTCATGCGCTCCACCTGCCCATTCGACTGAGGCCTATACCCGGAAGTGAGGCTGGCCACGGTCCTAGACAATGTCCTCCAGAAATTCCAAGTGACTACCTCATGAAGCTGGTTGAGAGAATGCCAAGAGTGAGCAAATCTGTCATCAAGGCAAAAGGTGGCTATTTGAAGAATCTCAAATATAAAATATATTTTGATTTGTTTAACACTTTATTGGTTACTCCATGATTCCATATGTGTTATTTCATAGTTTTGATGTCTTCACTATTATTCTACATTGTAGAAAATAGTAAAAATAAAGAAAAGCCCTTGAATGAGTAGATGTTCTAAAACTTTTGACCGGTAGTGTATATTCTGATTTCAGATGTTCAACCCTTACAAAACACGGAAGACTCAAAATGCTGTACTTTTTTCTCTATCTTCATTAGAAAGTTGTGTAAATGGCAGTTGTTTGGGAAAAACTGATTACAATTTGATTGATGGGGTGCTATTGTACGTCACATAATATAAAACTGCTGCTTCTCAGCTTTCAATATATGTATTTTGATGAAAATACCATACTTGAGGCAGGTATGCATTGTGTTTGTTTACATGGAGCCTTTCTCATCTCTCTTTCATCTCCATCTTCATTCCTTACATTTCCTCATAGTGTACAAGATGTAAACTCCATAACTATCCTCTAACCTATACATTTACAATCAATTTCCTAAAATACAGTATACATCCATAATCCCTTCATTCCAATGGCTACACATAACCTCTCCTCCCCTAAAGGGTACACACCACCATAGTCAATGCTCCCTCATTCAAACACTCTGTGTGTGTGGGTGTGCCCGTGCCCGTGCGCATGCGTGTGTGTGTGACCATGGTCCAGCGCTGACACAGACTAATGGGAATGGCCACAAACTGAGAGACTGCATGGGATATCATGATTATTCCATTAGGTTTTTAAGGTCACGACTTAAAGGTCCACTCCTGAATTCCAAAAAAAACTATACAAAGGCAAGCCCACCATTTGATTTGACATTAAGCTGGGGGATGGGGGCTGGAGGACTGAAACCACTCTCAAATTCATAGATGGAGCAATGGATGCAAGGACAGCAGCATACCACCCTGCATCCCACTGCTGGCTTACCTCCGAAGCTAAGCAGGGTCAGTCCCTGGATGGGAGACCAGATGCTGCTGGAAGTGGTGTTGGAGGGCCAGTAGGGAGCATCCTTCCCTCTGGTCTAATGAGATCCCAATGCCCCAGGGCAGTGAAGGGGACATTGCCCTGCGTAGGGTGCAGTCTTTCGGATGGGACGGTGTCCTGACTCTCTGTAGTCATTAAAAATCCCATGGCACTTATTTTAAGAGTAGGGGTGTTAACCCTGGTGTCATGGCTAAATTCCCAACCTGGCCCAATTCCATCATGGCCACCTCCCCCTCATTCCTAATTGGCATACTGTACATCTCTCCAGCTGATGTGTGGTGAGTTTTATGGCACAGAAATGGTTGCTGTGCATCACCCAGGTGGATGCTACACATTGGTGGTGGATGAGGTCAGTTTACCCCTACTTTGTAAAGTGCTTTGAGTACCTCAGATGGTAGAAAAGCACTATATAAATTAAATCAATAATTATTTCATATAATTGTGAGGCCAACAGTCCTCGTGATAAAACATGTCTGTAAATTCTATATGACAGAGTGGGCCTTTAAACAAGAGCAAGGTCAGTGAAAGCATAGAAATACATAATATCTCTAGAGATAAGATAACATATAACCTGAGCAAGTCGATGCTCTAACCTTGATATGAGATGGATAACCAGTCTCCCGAGTGGCGCAGTGGTCTAAGGCACTGCATCGCAGTGCTAGCTATGCCACTAGAGATCCTGGTTCGAATCCAGGCTCTGCTGTATCCGGCCGCAACCGGGAGACCAATGGTCCAGGGTAGGGGAGGGAATGGCCGGCAGGGAGGTAGCTCAGTTGGTAGAGCATGGCGTTTGCAACGGCAGGGTTTTGGGTTCGATTCCCACGGGGGGCCAGTATGAAAAAAATAATAATGTATGCACTAACTGTAAGTCGCTCTGGATAAGAGCATCTGGTAAATGTAAAATAACCAGAATGATTCATAGAAAAAAATATGTTCATAAATGTTATATAACAACAGGAAGGTACTGTTGCTATGTATGAATGGCATATTTTACTCAATGGATGACTAACAAGTATGACATGAATTTCAAACGAGGTAGATAGCTAACCCATGTCTTGGCGGACGAATTTGAGAGCAGTTCAAAAAGTCAAAGTCATACATTCAGATAAGAGCACACATGGAGTCGTATGTATGACACACTATGTCCTTTATGTGATGCAGAACTGAGGTCTCATAGGGTCCGACAGTCTACGGGATGTAATAACACATTTCACTGAGGCATATTATCTGTTCCCAGACAATGTCTCTGTCTCTCTGTTGGCCTCTCCTCTTTCTCTCTCTCTCCCCCTCGCTCTCTCCCCCTCTGTCTGTCTGTCTGTCTGCCTGCCTGCTTGCCTGTCTGTGTCTCACACACACACTCACACCCTCCCCCAGTGTATCTCCTTCTCTCTTTCTATTTCTTTCCCTCTCTCTCCCCAACTATATCTCTCTGTATCACACGCCCTTGGCGAACTGACGTTTTCTGTTCTGTGCGGGTCAGGGTGTATCACACCATAAGTGGCAATGCTAATAATTAGCATAATACACACGCACACACGCACGCACGCACGCACACACACACACACACACACACACACACACACACACACACACACACACAGAGTGAGACAGACTTGGATATGGAACAGGTACAGTTAGACTAAAGGGACAGATATAGCTGTGGTACTTTTCGGAACGTACGTTGTGACGTTGTTTGTGTCCCTTGAACCAGCCAAGGGTGTAATCTCATGTTCACATATTTCACAGGATGTGACTTCTGTGAACTGGAACATATACAGACATAAATGTTTCTACAGTACCTAATGTAGTGTGTATGAATTAGAGCTCTTGTCTGCATATTAATACACAAACACACAGCCAGAGCCCTAGGCCTTACTGTTTAAGTCCACTCAGACAGACCACCAGGACTCGGCGAGACAGATATCTTCATTAATCTGTTTGGACGAGACGTCATTCTAAAGACGACATGTCCTTCATTATTTTCAAGGGTTGGGAAAGTCCAAGGGCTTTTAGATAGATAGGCTTGCAGTGGTAGAAAAAAAGACTAGGCTTGACAGTGTCTGGCCTTTTTGTTACAGCTGTGGAAAAGAGAGGAGGACCTTGAGCAGCCGACTATTTTTACTGAGCCGGAATGGCCGACATCTGACCTCTAAAGAATAGCTGCTACATCTCATCTATGTGTTGCAACAAGGTTTGATGGCCAAGGAGGCGTCATCATGGAATGATCGGACATAGTCCTCTGTGTCATCGTTCTGCAATGCCTGAATCACCACAGCGAGGCCCGTCCACTAACCACACTCAATTATAAAAGCAGTTACATTCCCAGTGGTCACATTCCAATGGCCCAGGGTGAAAGTTTCAGATTGTCCGAATGCAGGTTTGAGGCCAGCGCACCTTATTAGATGTGAGTGCATGATAATGAAAAGGGCCTAACGCGATGTCAGAGTGGTTGACACTACACAAAGGACCAGGCCTGGTGAAACTCCTAATCAGCTGGAGATATCACAGGCCTCACCTTGGGACTAAATGAGAGGGAGAGTGCGAGAGAGAGAGCGAGAGAGCGAGAGAGAGAGCGAGAGAGAGAGAGAGTAAAGGACAGGAGGGTATTAGTTCTCACCCCACATCAGACCAACTGACACCTCTCTGTGCTGGCTCAAGACTCTTCCCCCTGACATGAGCCAGGACCTAGTGGTCAGTGTTTTTTTCCCCTCAAACTTAGCTTTTATTGTCAGTTTTCACACAGCAGGTGATAAATCAAGCATAGAACAATATGTCTGTCTGAGTAGACTTCCAGAAGCTAGAATATGGCATTTTCATCTCTGGCACTTCTATCTTTGTTTGCTTTTTGTTGGGATAAAGAAAGCCAAGAAATTGCTCAATTATAGAATACTATCTCCCTTAAGTAGTTTGAGCAACATACAGTACCGTGGATGCACTGACTATATTGTACTGTTAAGTGTTTAAAGATTTGAAGTTGCCATTGTCTCAGGGTACAACTAGAAAACAGAAATTCTATAATTTTGTAAAAACGTCCTCCCCCTGTTCAAAGACCTCCCATAGGAACAGGTGGGAACCTAAACAGATTTGTAGTAAATACATTTTTGTTCTGCCTACAAATATGTCTGTGTGTTACTTTGGATATATACCTTGGAGATCAGATCAGCTTGTAGAAATCATTACGTCTTCTACAACCCTTTTCCCCATGGAAGACACATACAGACATTCAGTACAGTAAAATGGTATCACATGTGCAGAACAAAATCAAACCATTACAATTCAGTGAAAAGACAACACATTTTATGAGTACAATTTGGTCTTTATCCAGAGGATCACACTGGTCCTTGAGAACTACAGGGTGTGCAGACTTTGTTCCAGCCCAGTCATGACCTAATTGAACTCACTTAAGTTATTTATTCAGTTATGATTGATAGATTGATTTACCTGTTAAAATCAGTTATGTGATAATTGGTCTAAAACAAAAGCCTACACATCATATAAAACACCCCCAGGTCGAAGACTGAAGAACCTTAGCCTGAGTGCCAGTCTGTTTGTGTTATCCTACCAACTCCTTCACTCATTGTCATGCCAATTCCATAAGAAGTTGGCAAGAGAGCAGAAACAGACGGGCACTCAGGCTAGAAGAACCTTGCACCAGGAGCACACTTGCCGTACTTACAGTATGTGCACTAAGGAGTTCTGTTCTGCTGTGTCCATGCCAGGACAGAGCTGGAGGTTAATTCCACAAAGCACCGGCCTCTCCTCTCTGCAGGCAGTCCCTCTTTGATTAATACCACTGTAAGGCCAAACCCCGCTGGGCAACAAGAAACACCATAAATCCAAGACCCAATTTATAGTTCGCTTAGTAGCTCTGGAAATAAAATTAGCTGCATCCGACTCTTTGTGCATAAAACTGTAAATTACTTACTTTTACAACAGGTAATAAATAGGCCGAAAATAAAAAGTCCTCTTTGCCAAGGTTATTTACGAGCTTTTTGTCACTCCAGCCATGTTTACCATCTTCATTGTGATACCATAATTAAACTGTTATTGCTTATACGTTATTCAGGCAATTTACTTTTGTAGTCAGCACATAAAGACCACATGTAAGAACTATCTTTACTGTGCTACACATGCCAAAAGGCCATCACTTTAAAATGAGTGATCTCCCAGGCCATTTCACTGGTTGTATATAGTCTAAGGGCAAAGGGTTTCAGTATGGGAGGGATCGTAGTGGTAACAGCAGAATAAAAAACTGACTGTTCTTGACGTCAGAAAACTTCTTACAATACTTTATCATTCCTGACTGTTCTGTATTACTAAATCTTGCGCTGCCTGGCTTTTAAACCAGTCTGTGTTGTCCTTCACTCACTCTCCAGCACAGAGAGGTAGAGAGGTGTCAGTTGGTCAGATGTGGGGTGAGAACTACTACCCTCCTGTCCTTTACTCACTCTCTCTCCAATAAATGACATTGGCCTACATTTTTCTTCTATTTAGGTATGTTTTCACATCGCCCCTGGTATCCACTCAGCCCTGGCTGCTCTGCTCCATCTGAATCCTCATCTTTAGACACACTCCTCTCACTTTCCGCCCGCCATGTGCTTCGGATTAGAGAGAGACACACATTCCTGATCACTCCTGCAATCTTTCGGACACTCTGATTAGCGCCCAGAAGGTCACATGTGCTCATTGCTCCTGAGTGACTGCTCAGGCAGTGGGTATCCTAGAATCTGTGATGATGATGACCTCCCCCCCCACACACTTTTGTCTGCCTGTCGGTCCCATAGATATTAAAACCAGTAAGTGATAGTGCTGACGTCATCCACGTATTCCTTTTGAAAACTCCCGATGGCGCATGAAGTCGGAAGTATTTGAAGCGTTGTGCCAGTAACCGAAAGGTCGCTGGTTCTAATCCCAGAGCCGACTAGGTGAGAAATCTGTCTGTGCCCTTGAGCAAGGCACTTAACCCTAATTGCTCCTGTAAGTCGCTCTGGATAAGAGCGTCTGCTAAATGACTAAAATGTAAATGTAAATTTGAAGCGCAACATATTGCTGAACGTTAAGGATCATGGTCGATGCAGTCATTTTCATCCTGCCTGAGAGAGTCAACCAGGAGCCTCCTCATAGCCTGCCGGCCCTTGATTGGTCTGTGTCAGCACGTGGTCCTGTGTGACGACAAATGTAGTAGTCAGAATGGATCACTATTTAATTAAGTATCTCGATTTGTAGCGAACTTTAAAATAATTCACCATGGGGATCGAAGTTGATCATAATAAACACAAAACGGCCGTCTAAAAAAATATTGTTTGGCCGTTATGGTGATCGTAATAGGTCAGACCAGGGCATTTGGCACCGCTAGGTTGCTACGCAGTAGCCAACCAGCAGAGCTTGGACTTCACACTCCAGACCAGACACTGGGGACCTGGTCTGTCCCTGTGATGATGAGGCCTCCCTCTCTCTCGTCTTTCCTTCCATCCCTGCCTCCATCAGTCCACCCTCCCTCCCTCCCTCAGCCCGTCCGTTAGAAGAGCTCCATTGTTAACAGATGGTAATGTAATAACCTGACCCCTGACCTCTTGGTAGCTAGTCTGTAACCTCTTCCCCACTATATGATATGTTAAGTGTGTCCTGGACAACTTGTCAACAAACACGTAGGAAGCCAATAAGCGGCGGGTGTTGCGGTTTTTTAAAACCACAGGGCACAGGCCATTAATCAAAGTGAAAGGCGGAGATGATGAGGTGTTTGGTGGTGGTCCATTGCAAATGGCTGCTTGCTGGTCATGGTGGTTTGCACTGTGGATAGCTGCCTTATTGTTTTCCCCTCCCTGCCTCTCTGCCCTAAATACACACAGTTGCAGGGCAGATTATGCGTGGTTTGTATGTGTCCACACTGGAATAGAATGGAGAGCTGTGTGCCTCAGATGGGAGGAAGAAGTCAGAAGGAAAAATAATAATAATATGATTAAGTGGTGGTATATCACTCAGTCCACGTGCATAAATGCAGCAACAGAGATATGCACTGTGGAGCCGTATTAATGATGTACTGTGGGGCCATATATGGTGCTGTCTGTAGATTCTGAACTGTGTGGCCATTTAATTACGGCATTTTTTATGTATGCTAGCTGTCAGTCAAACTGCACAAAAGTTAAACCAAAACGCAACTTGACGGTTTAGTTTAGGCACTAATTCAGAGTGGTTAAGGTAAGGGTTAAGGTTTGGGATAGGGTAGAAACAGAAAGAAATATGTTATAAAAATTGTGCACAGCACTGGGATTGAACCTGCGATCTTCGGAACCGTAGCTCACTGTTTATGCCCTTCCTTTATCTCCATCCACAACACTGGAGTTAATACACTGTGATCATGAGCTAATAATAACAAATACCCAACAGTTCCCCAGATAGCAAAAACTAAATCCCCTCGCTTGCTATTTTCTGCTTTCTCTATGCCTAAGGCAATGAATTCCTACCGCCAGTGGGCGAGTCGAGGATTTCTGTTCAAGACGTTATTTGCGTCTCTTGCCAGTATCCCCCACTCATAGGACTGCTATAAGCCCGTTACAGGCCCCTTTTGCATCTCTGGCGTTTAGCCTCAACTCAGAGGACAGCTATAAGCCCTAGGCAAGCCATCTAGCCATGAGTTAATTTGAAAGACAATATCAAGGAATTTCTCTCATCTCAAATTCTGCCTGCTTCCCTCCAGCTAACTACAGCTAGCCATAGGCTGTGAGCTGTTTTTGTTGTTTCCATAAATACCTTACATTTGTGATTTTAATTTGATTGATTTGCCAATTTAAAAACACAATACAACCACACGTGGGCATAATGCGTTTACAATCATTGAGGATGACACAAAAAAAGTGAAACACCTAATAATGTACAGTTTCAGTAGATTAATGATATATTGACTATGGCCAAAAATAGCCTACATTTTTGCAGTTGATTTAATATACTATATATTTGAGGCAATACAAATGGTTCCTTTCTAGCAATAAATGCCACTCCCTAAACTGCCTCACCCACTTGAAGAAAAGTGTTGATCACTATGTACCGTAGGTGGCGGCACCCCTTAAAATCAAAAGAAGAAGACGAAAAGCCTCAACAGGAAGTTATCTTTGTTACTATCCTCCATCAAGTTTTCAAACCTGTCTTTGATACTTGATGGTAGCCAGTAGCTTTTTGGATAATAAAATTCCACAGGCGTTTGGAAAAGCCCGCTTGGAGTTTGCCAAAAGGCACCTAAAGGACTCTCAGATCATGAGAAACAAGATTCTCTGGTCTAATGAAACCAAGATTGAACTCTTTGGTCTGAATGCCAAGCGTCATGTCTGGAGGAAACCTGGCACCATCTCTACTTTGAAGCACGGTGGTGGCAGCATCATGCTGTGAGGATGTTTTTCAGAGGCAGGGGAGACTAGTCAGGATCGAGGGAAAGATGAACGGAGCAGAGTACAGATAGATCCTTGATGAAAACCTGTTCCAGAGTGCTTAGGACCTCAGACTGTGCCAAAGGTTCACCTTCCAACAAGACAACAACCCTAAGCACACAGCCAAGACAACGCAGGAGTGGCTTCGGGACAAGTCTCTGAATGTTCTTGAGTGGCCCAGCCAGAGCCTGGACATGAACCCGATCTATCATCTCTGGAGAGACCTGAAAATAGCTTTGCAGTGATGCTCCCCATCCAACCTGACAGAGCTTGAGAGGATCTGCAGAGAAGAATGGGAGAAACTCCCCAAATACAGGTGTGCCAAGCTTGTAGCATCATACCCAAGAAGACTCAAGGCTGTAATCGCTGCCAAAGGTGATTCAACAAAATACTGAGTAAAGGGTCTGAATACTTATGTAAATGTTATATTTCAGTTTGTTATTTTTAATAACTTTGCAAAAATATGTAAAAAACTTGTTTTGCTTTGTCCTTATGGGGTATTGTGTGTAGATTGATGAAGGAAAAAACTAATTAATCAATTTTAGAATAAGGCTGTAACGTAACAAAATGTGGAAAAGTCAAGGGGTCTGAATACTTTCCGAATGCACTGTAGATGGAGCATCAATTCTCTAGCCTGGATTTTTAATCATGCATGGAGCGACAAGAGTGCCAGTGAATTATTTGTGGGAGACAATACACCTCGTCAGCTAGCTAGCGGTATTGTGCTCGTTGATGTTAAATTTACACAAGTAAAACTACTCACAAATGAAGGAAAGCAGTAACGTTACTTACTTGAGCAAACAAACTTTGCATTCCAATCTGGTGCATAAACAGATAAGAAAACTAACAACTAGAAACATTTTCAAACGTGTTGGCAACCCGTGAATGAGACGAGGAGCGAAAAGCTGTTGCACGGTGCTCAACCACTCTGGAGGAGTGTGCCTCCCATGTGTTAATTGCTAACTGGGTCAATGATAAGCAAACAAAACACTCAGCCATGTTGTGTATTTGGGTCTTTCTAGAAATACAAAGGGCCAATGTGTGACATCAGGGTCAACATATCAAAAAGGTTTGATATACATTTAAATATGATTTTTTTGCAGCTTCACATGTGTAGTTACATGAATAAGAGTATATGTAGGCACAATGAGACCATAACTCCTAGCAACAACAAAACATCTACATGTCATTCAAAATGTCACATGAAACATGGACACTGCATGTTTCTTTGCCATGCCTAGTAGCCAGGTCTGTTTGTGCTTTAGTCAACTTCTATAATTTATAGTCATGCAAAAAAATTCCAGAAGAATGAAAAAGATAAACAGAATTTCTGTATTTATACTTTTTTATAAAAATGTAATACAATAATATAATACAATGGGTTCTGTCAACAAAATCATTGACAATAATAATAACCAATAATGAAATCATTATAATCAGTAAACTCTTCAAGCAGTATGTGTGTGTGTGTGTGTGTGTGTGTGTGTGTGTGTGTGTGTGTGTGTGTGTGTGTGTGTGTGTGTGTGTGTGTGTGTGTGTAAACTAGACATCACATTCTTGCTTCCTCTGTCCTTGTTTCTTCCTCTCCTTGCCTCTCCTTGAAAGTGCATTGGAGCACAAGGGGAGGAACCTTCCCTCCCCCAATGTTCTTTGAAAATGAATGTGAGGAATGGAGGAAACAAGTGGAGAATCTCATTCCTCACGTCCTCACGTCCCCTCTCCTCACCTCCTTGTCAAAACCCATTGGATTTTGAGAAGGAGATGAGGAGGGAGGATGCAACGAATCAAGGAAATGCAATTGAGATTCTCCCAAGGACAGAGGAAGCAAGTATTTGACAGCTATTCATTATTTGGACACTGCCATACTAACTGACTGACTGACTGAGCTACCATAATACCTATGGCCTAGCCCCTACCGCCCAGAGTCTAGACACTTGTGGAGATCTGAGCGGGATTGATGGGTGGTGACATTGTAAGAGCTCCACCTTACCCCCTGAAAGAATTGGTGTAATTTTGGTGGTATTGCTAACACCTGTCCAATTCTCTCAGATCTCCACAAGTGTCTAGGGGCTGTTTCTGGACAGGACCCCACAACCCTTCGGGTGTGTGATGGACCTACAGCATGACACTTGAGGCATTGGTTGGATGTTTAATTCCATTGCTATACACACACACACACACACATATTTGCACAGCTGTAAGCTGGACACACCCACTGCACCCTATCAGGCTGATCATACAGGTCTGGGTAGCTGGAGACCTGCTGTAAACAGTGAAAGGATATATCTACATGTCTACTACTCACACATTTGCTTCATGCCAGCTAGTTAGATGTGCAACCACTGACTAACTATAGCTAGGGAATATCTTTAGTCTAGCAATAGATCCTGATGTTTTGGTTGTGTAGCATAATCTAAGACTACCAATAGCTAGGATATATCAGTCAGCTAACCATTTACAGTAACAGTGTTTCAATAATACGTCAATACACACTAAATATTATGCAGAAATTGAGAAATATTACCTTATTTTGGCACTGTGGCATGGTATGGGCAGCTATTAATCAATTAATTAATAGATAATAGATTCATACGCTATTAATCAATAACAGATTCATATAATGGAGTTAGAAGGGTGACCTTCTACTTTGAAAGGACAGGAAGTGTTGGCTGTGCACTTGACCAGGCATTCCACATTTAAACCCACCACATTTGTACATTGAAATATCAAGTTGTTTTTTGGTTTTATATGCAAAAATGAAAAAACAAGCCATTCTTAGAAACAAATGATCAAAACTTGCACAGACTGTAATCTTACCTCAGGAATCTTGATTTAATGTTGTCCACGAAGTAGGCTAATTATCATGACCACCATAACAACATAGACAACAAAATGTTCTGTCAATCGTCGTGATCGACATTCATTACTGCACTTTGACTGTTGTTAAATTACGTGCAGTATCACACAAGCTCTTTATCACTTGACTGTCATTCAGAAAATCCATTCCGGAATCAGCTGATGTTGCTCAATAATGTCCCCACAAAACTAAACAACTAGACATCAAACGTGCATCAAGCAACTATTATGCATAATTATTGAAGAACCCCGTGTAGCAGTTTCAGGGCCGGGTTCTTTGCAAGTCCAAGTAAAGGGTTAAAGCTGTTTATTATGATCAGGCTTTGGCAGCATTCTTGACAAATCATACCCAAAACAAACAAAGTAAACACTTCGCTACCCGTGGAAGGTCCTCCAAGATTTGTCTTTGGTGCAGTTCAACCCTTGTTGTAAGCCTATTTTCCTTTCTTCTTTTAAAGCCTCCTTGTCCTTCTGTACGCTCTGCTTCTTCCATGGCCTCCTGCTCCTTCACCTGCCGGTGTCAAAACATAGACAAAGAAAGAAACCCAGGGCGCGGTTAAAGTAGAGAGACTGATTGGTTTCACCTGTCTGCAGTTTTGCTCTGATTATAACTGGAGACAGGTGTGGCTGCTCTGCTGCAGTCTAGAAGTTTCCCCGGAGCTGTCCATGGTCCTGCCTCTGGGGGAATACTTTGCATTGCTGTCTGTGGTCCTGGCAGCCAAAAACAAAGAAACCTTGCAGGCACATAACATCTATCCACAACACAACCCCTGAAACCGCTACATACCTTCCCCCACAGGCTTGACCCTGGAGTCAGAGCGGTTGAAGAAAGCATGCATACGAGACAGGGCATCAGCATTACCATGTTTAGAACCCGAACGGTGGACAATCTGGTAGTGGAAAGGCTGGAGGCTGAGGAACCAACGGGTGATCCGGGCTTTAGTATCCTTATTCTGCTTCATCCAGGTGAGGGGAGGGGGATCTGTCATCAATACAAACTTGCGACCCAGAACATAATATTTCAAGGACTCCAGAGCCCATTTAATTGTCTGACACTCTTTCTATTGTTGCATATTTGGTTTCACGGGGAGTCAATTTACGACTAATGTACAGCACCGGATGTTCCTCTACATTCACTTCCTGCGAGTATACAGCTCCAATTCCCGTGTCCGATGCATCTGTCTGTACAACAGAGGCTTCGAGAAATCCGGCGAATACAATAAAAGGGACAGTGCATAAGGCCATTTTCAGTTTTTGAAACGCCTCTTCGGCCTCAGGGTTCCACTGTACCATGGCAGGTTGGGCATTCCGGGTCAGGTCACACAGGGGTCCTAAAATGATTGCATAATCCTGGTTGAAACGTCTGTAATAACCAGTTATTCCCAGGAAAGCACGTACCTGTTTCTTGTTTACTAGTCGAGGCCAATCCTGGATTGCCGCGATCTTCTTCTCTTGCGGTTTGATCAACCCTCGCCTTATGGAATAGCCCAGATACTTTGCTTCACTTACCCCCAGTGTGCATTTCTTTGGGTTGGCCGTGAGCCCTGCTTGCCGAAGTGTGTCGATGACTGCTGTTAACCGGATTAGGTGCTCCTCCCAAGTGTGGCTGTGGATGATCACATTGTCCAGATAGGATGCAGCATAAGATTGATGTGGGCGCAGAATGTGGCCCATCAGCCTTTGAAATGTGGCGGGGGCTCCATGAAGTCCAAAGTGTAGTCGCACATATTGGAACAGGCCATCTGCAGTAGAGAATTCAGTCTTCTCCCATGCTGCAGTGGTCAGAGGAACCTGCCAATACCCCTTGGTTAAGTCAAGCGTATTGATAAACCATGCATCTCCCAGTCTCTCTATCATCTCATCTTTTCGTGGCAAGGGATAAACATCAAATTCCGAAATGGCGTTCAACTTACAGAAGTCATTACAGAATCGTACTGTACCATCTGGTTTCGACATCAGGACTATCGGGCTGGACCATGCACTGTGTGATTGTTCAATGACTTCCAGCTCCAACATCTTCCTCACTTCTTCTTTTATTGCCGCTCTCTTCACCTCTGATGGACCCGTACCCCCGGAGGCGTGATGATGTCATGTTGGATGTGATGGGCGTGCCCTGGAAAGGAAGAAAACGCATCTTTATTTTTCATAACCTACTCACGTAGCTCCTGGGTCTGGGAAGGCGTTACATCTCCAAAGGCAATTTCTCCAGCAGGTTCTCTGAAGAAGAAGAAGTGGCCGAAAATAGTTAAGTCTGAATGTTGGTTCCCCCTCACAGTGCTTCTTGACTTACTCACTTCTTTAATAGGTTAACATAATAGGTACACCTGTTCTGGCTTCCTTCTCCCTGGCTGACGGATGAGGTAGTTCATGGGCCCCATTTTCTGCAACACCTCATAGGGACCCCACCATGTGCCAGGAACTTACATTCAGTCATGGGTACTAACACCATAACCCGATCCCCTGGGCGAACTCTCGGGGTTGAGCGGGCCGATTATACACTCGACTCTGGGCTTCTTGGGCCTGCTGTAAATGTTTCTTCACAATGGGCATTACGCTGTTTATGTGTTCTCTCATTTATTATATTTGTTCTATGACAGTGTTGTAGGGGCTGGGCTGTTGTTCCCAGTTCTCCTTCGTCACATCTAACAATCCCCTGGGCCTGTGGGAAAACAATACCTCAAAGGGTGAAAAATCTGTGGATGCCTGGGGTACCTCACTTATGGCAAACATCAGAAACGGCAGCAGCTGATGCCAGTTTCGCCCATCCCACTCCATGGTAAGTCTGAACATAGATTTCAGGGTTCTGTTAAACCTCTCGACTAGGCCCTCAGTCTGGGGGTGATATACAGAGGTGTGCAGTTGTTTGATTTGAAGCAATTTACATAAATCTTTCATTACCTTGGACAAGAACACCGTGCCTTGGTCCGTCAGGATTTCTCGGGGTAAACCCGCCCGGGAGAACATCTGTAACAGCTCTCTGGCAATGCTCCTGGTGTTGGCACTACGCAAGGGTATGGCCTCTGGATACCTGGTGGCATAGTCTACCACAACCAGTATATGTTGAAAGCCTTTTGCAGACCTCGGCAATAGTCCAATTAAATCCATAGCAATTCTATCGAAGGGTGTGTCTATCACTGGCAACAGGATTAATGGATTTCGTAAATCAGGAAGGAGTGAGGTTCTCTGACAGTCAGGACACCCCTGGCAATACCTTACCACATCCGCATACACCCCCGGCCAGAAGAAACGTTGTAACACCCGCTCTTGTGTTTTTTCTCTCTGTAAATGTCCTCCCAACAGGTGGCTATGGGTCAGGTTCAGCACTGTTCACCGAAACGGGGTTGGAACCAACAGCTGCTCCACCGTAACGTCGTCGGAGTTCATGACCTGGTATAACAGATTATTTATCATGGAAAAATTAGGAAAAGTGAGTACATTAGCAGGATTTATAGGTATGCCATTTTTAACTTGACATTCTGTCTTGCCTTCTGTAGTGTGGGGTCTTCCAGCTGAGCCGTACCAAACTTTCCCCTATACTGTGTTAACTCAGGAGGAAAAAACTAATTACTTACCAAATTCCCAGGCCCCTCGCCCTGCTCTTCCGGTTCCTCCTCTTACCCCATTTCGGGACCAATTATCCCCCTTAGGTTTCACGTCTCTTTGTTGGTTTCTTCCCCTTCCTCTTCCAGGAGAATGCGAGTTTTGGCACAGAAGCCGGGCAGGTAAGTACCAATTTGTTCATGTTTCTTTCATAGGACAGGGAGTTCTTTGGTAGCGGTTTCATTTTCTTTTCACTGGAAAATGGAAATTGTACCTGGCATGCCATATTACTGGCACAGCCATCTCCTTTGACCTGTAGTCCTTTCCACAATTCTTGAATGTACGAACAGTCATGACCCAGTAATATGGTAGATCTTCAATCAACCCTAGGTTACCTCTGAACCGCCCTTTGGTGGTGTTAATCTCTACCACTGCAGTTGAATAAGTTTTGGTGTCTCCGTGTACACAGGTGATGTCCACGGGTGGAGCTGCAGTCCTCTGCGGCTGGGTTAGTAGTGAAGGCATGATGAGGGAGATCATGCTCCTGGAATCTAGAAGAGCATCTACTTCTTTCCCTTGTACCTGTTCCCGACTGAGGTGCGGTAGGTGGCGGTGGGATTGGACATGGGCAGAAATGACATGGCAGTGGTGTAGATTGGAAATATCGACCTGCATGGGTTCCTCCTTCTTGAGAATGATAAAAGAAATTCCAGAAAATCACATTGTAGGATTTTTTATAAATGTATTTGCAAATTATGGTGGAAAATAAGTATTTGGTCAATAACAAAAGTTTCTCAATACTTTGTTATATACCCATAGTTGGCAATGACACAGGTCAAACATTTTCTTTAAGTCTTCACAAGGTTTTCACACACTGTTGCTGGTATTTTGGCCCATTCCTCCATGCAGATCTCCTCTAGAGCAGTGATGTTTTGGGGCTGTCGCTGGGCAACACGGACTTTCAACTCCTTCCAAAGATTTTCTATGGGGTTGAGATCTGGAGACTGGCTAGGCCACTCCAGGACCTTGAAATTCTTCTTACGAAGCCACTCCTTCGTTGCCCGGGCGGTGTGTTTGGGATCATTGTCATGCTGAAAGACCCAGCCACGTTTCATCTTCAATGCCCTTGTTGATAAAAGGAGGTTTTCACTCAAAATCTCATGATACATGGCCCCATTCATTCTTTCCTTTACACGGATCAGTCGTCCTGGTCCCTTCGCAGAAAAACAGCCCCAAAGCATGATGTTTCCACCCCCATGCTTCACAGTAGGTATGGTGTTCTTTGGATGCAACTCAGCATTCTTTGTCCTCCAAACACGACGAGTAGAGTTTTTACCAAAAAGTTCTATTTTGGTTTCATCTGACCATATGACATTCTCCCAATCCTCTTCTGGATCATCCAAATGCACTCTAGCAAACTTCAGACGGGCCTGGACATGTACTGGCTTAAGCAGGGGGACACGTCTGGCACTACATCCCTGGTGGCGTAGTGTGTTACTGATGGTAGGCTTTGTTACTTTGGTCCCAGCTCTCTGCAGGTCACTCACTAGGTCCCCCCGTGTGGTTTTGGGATTTTTGCTCACCGTTCTTGTGATCATTTTGACCCCACGGGGTGAGATCTTGCGTGGAGCCCCAGATCGAGGGAGATTATAAGTGGTCTTGTATGTCTTCCATTTCCTAATAATTGCTCCCACAGTTGATTTCTTCAAACCAAGCTGCTTACCTATTGCAGATTCAGTCTTCCCAGCCTGGTGCAGGTCTACAATTTTGTTTCTGGTGTCCTTTGAAAGCTCTTTGGTCTTGGCCATAGTGGAGTTTGGAGTGTGACTGTTTGAGGTTGTGGACAGGTGTCTTTTATACTGATAACAAGTTCAAACAGGTAACATTAATACAGGTAACGAGTGGAGGACAGAGGAGCCTCTTAAAGAAGAAGTTAAAGGTCTGTGAGAGCCAGAATCTTGCTTGTTTGTAGGTGACCAAATACTTATTTTCCACCATAATTTGCAAAAATTTGAATTTTTTTCTCAATTTGTCAGTCATAGTTGACGTGTACCTATGATGAAAATTACAGGCCTCTCTCATCTTTTTAAGTGGGAGAACTTGCACAATTGGTGGCTGACTAAATACTTTTTTTTCCCCACTGTATATATATATTTTATAGTCACCCTTTGCCTTGATGACAGCTTTGCACACTCTTGGAAATATCGACATGCAGTCAACTTCCGATATCTCCATACAAAAAAGAGTCTTACAGGAATATCCAGGAATTTCAGAGGATCAAGTTCAATGTGTAATTAAATAGTTAAATGCTTCGTATATGATATAACAACAAACAATAGTATCATGAATGTAAGGTAAGAAAGGTTGTTTTTTATGTCACACGATTTTTGCCAAATCTGTAATGACTCCAAGCATGAGAAAGGGTTTAAACATAGGTTTTGATTCAACTCATGAATTATATTGAATTATATTGTATTGAAAAAAAAAATCCTATAGTTCATCGCGGCCAGCCCTCCCAGCATTTGGCATTCTAGGCCAGGTCAGATACCTTGCTACCAGACACATAGCATACATACACACACGCACACACACACACACACACCTTGCTACTAGGCAAAGCAGGTCCCCTAACCCTCTCACTCAAGGTCAGAACACATGGTTGATCAGTTTCATGGTGAATACCAAATGTACACTACCTTTCAAAAGTTTGGGGTCATACATAGGCGTACAGAGGCCCATTATCAGCAACAATCAGTCCTCTGTTCCAATGGCACGTTGTGTTTGCTAATCAAAGTTGATCATTTTAAAAGGCTAATTGATCATTAGAAAACCCTTTTGCAATTATGTTAGCACAGCTGAAAACTGTTGTGCTGATTAAAGAAGCAATAAAACTGGCCTTCTTGAGACTAGTTGAGTATCTGGAGCATCAGCAATTGTGGGTTTGATTACAGGCTCAAAATGGCCAGATACAAATAACTTTCTTCTGAAACGCATCAGTCTATTCTTATTCTGAGAAATGGAGGCTATTCCAAACGAGAAATTGCCAAGAAACTCTGCCTAGAAGGTCAGCATCCTGGAGTCGCCTCTTCACTGTTGACGTGTGTGTGTGTGTGTGTGTGCGTCCGTGGTTGATCAGTTTCATGGTGAATACCCAGCCTGGTCACCCGTGATACAAGTCAGTATTCGATGTCCATCCATGTCTGAGGACGTCAGGAGATTATGTGGAAAATGGCCACTGGGGGTAACAGTGAGTGCCGTTACCTTCAATGCTAGGGCATTGTGGACAGGGATGGTGGATGTGCGTAAGCATCTGCCTCTGATTCCAAAGGTTGCAAGTTTGAATCCAACAGTAGAAAGTGGTTTTCGAGATCTTTGTTTTAAGCCTATCCCAAACCTTAACACTTAATTTAACCATTCGGAGTTAATACCTAACATTACGATTTTGGAGTTAATGCCTAAACTTAAAAATTCAGAGTCAATGCTTAAAGTTAACCTTAAACACTTCGAAATTTCACGTTTGCAACAACTTCGAAATTTCACGTTTGAGAAACATGGATTAACGTCTAATTCTGACGTGAGACTGTGAGAGCTAGTTGGAATACCAAATGTATAGCGTCTGCATCAAACCTTTAGGGGCAAGATGAGACAATCTAGCGATATGTCTCTGGAGAGGTGAAGGGTATGGTAGAAAACAGGTGTTGCCTCCTTCGAAGAGAGATTTTAAAGTATAGCAGCTTTACTGGTCTAATGGGAGTTACTGTGTGCTTCCCGTTACTCTTCACTCATAAAAAAAAAAAAAAGAAGCTCAAGTGGATGTAGCTATGACCATGCTCACACACAGATGTTTGTGGCGTTATTTTAATTAGTATAAAATAATAAAAGAAACATGTAAATTCCTAGAATACATGACAATACAACATTATTTACCACCGAGAGATGGAACTCATAAAATAAGATAATCAACAGTAGAGGAAAGTACAGGTGCTGAAAATATCTATCACATTTTGTCTATTTGGAAGTGCCATTCCCTGTTTATTTTTAACCAGAAAAATAATTGACACTGTCATGAATGTTACAGTTTTTCTCAGTCGCTTTGGTGCATTTTTCACATCATCCCTAACATGTGCAAAATAATAAGTGCATTTCTCAGAACAATTTGTACAAACTGCAATATACAATAGATATGTTTCTAAAGCTAGTCAGTCACTAAAAAACCTTAGTACATCTCTCAAAAGTAAATATTCATGCCAATGATCATGTCAGTGTCATCAGAATGATAAGTCATTGAGTCATTGTTCACGAACAAGGTTGTCAAAATGTTTAGGCATGTTGTCAATGGAACTGTGTACTTTGACAGTATTACCTGATGTAAACTTAGGCTACAGTTTGGATGACAGTTACTGTATTGAAAATGCACAAGGCTGCACTTCTATGGCATATATCAATTTCAACAGTACTATTTACATATTACTTTATGTGGGTTATTGATTGAAAGAGACTGGACAACCCAAGGGGCACAAAGGAAAAAAAACTAAATTAGAAAGAAACACAGGAAACCACCCCTAAGGCACAACTTTGCCCACAGTACTGTTCTAGTGCTGTCTCTACACATCCAGACGTTCCTGTCTGTCAGCCCACATATTCTCATCCACATCACACCGGATATTTTCCCTTCCAATGCAACGTGGAAAGAATCTTTTGGAATGCCTTATCCATCCTCTGCAGGCGTCTACTGTGGTGTCCTCACATGCTGCATCCATTGCAGCCAGCAGGGTCATCTGTGTGTGTGGCTGACGATCGTACACCTTCCACCTCCATGCTGAAAAGAACTCCTCAATTGGGTTAAGGAATGGTGAATAAGGTGGGAGGAATTCTATGAGCATCCTCGGGTGGGTCACAAACCATTGCCTTATGATGTTTGATCGATGGAAACTCACATTATCACAAATGACCACATACTTTGGCAAATCCTCTCTAAACAGACCCCTCTCATCATCAGGGATGAGAGCCCTGTAGAGAGTCTCTAAAAAGTTGAGTAGATGCTGGGTGTTGTATGGCCCTAAAAGGGGGATATGGGTTAGGACACCATGCTCCGAAATAGCAGCACACATGGTGATATTTCCTCCCCGTTGGCCTGGCAAATCCACAGTAGCTCTGTGACCGATGATATTCCGACCCCGCCTTCTGCATTTGGTCAGGTTGAAGCCAGCCTCATCCACGTATACAAAGTTGTGAGAGGGTTCACTTGATTCCAACTCCATTATACGCTATATCCCAGAACACACAGTTGAATTTGTTTTGGTAAGGAAGAGTGACATAAAATGTACATATATTGCATGTTCCTTCCACAGCAATGGAAATGTGTGCAGTTTATGCTTAATGTACTATGTAACACTATAAAATGTTGCTGTAAAGTAGTTACATAGATATATGTTTTACCTGTACATACTGGTACCGTAGCTCCTTAACTCTGTCCTCATTCCTTTGGAATGGTACACGGTACAGCTGTTTCATACTCATCTGGTTTCTATGCAGCACCCTGTCGATGGTTGAGATGCTAACCGTATGGATGTTTTCAAAGACATCGTTGTCTTCTATAATGGTCCTTTGTATTTCCCTGAGTCTCATGGCATTGTTTGCTCGGACCATGGTGCAAATAGCCTCCTCCTGTTGAGGTGTGAAAAGGCGTCCTCTGCCACCGGTTTGAGGTAATCTTGCAGTCCTATGTGTGGAAAAATGCAGTGATGCATCGCACACTTTCACATAGACAAAAACTATGCGAACACACATTTTACTGTAAAACATACAGGTGGGTGCATGTAAGGTGCAGTATGTATCTGTATAGAGTATATTTCTGTATGCTGTGAAATACAAGTGGACTACTGTAATATGAAGCATTGTAGGAAGTATACAGTATACTGCTTATATACAGTAACAGTGCACTGTACATTGGTGGACATACCTGTTCTCTCTTCGAAACGTTTGTACTATTGAGGACACGGTTGATCTCCCAATATTCGGCTGCACCCTTCGACCCGCCTCAGCCATTGTAAGGCCATGATTGACAACATGGTCTACAATAGTGGCCCTTATGTCATCAGATATGCGCCTATGTCCTCTTCTGCCTCTTCCTCTGTTTTGCCTTCCACCACGCATCCTTGCTCCTCTTCTTCCTCCTCTTGGCTGTTGACCCTGTTCGTTTCCTGGTCCATCCATTATTGGAAAATTGCAACTCTGTGTTGTGGTCTGTCTATATATGCTTGCCAATTGATTCTTCATGAGATGCACCTTTGAGCAATTTAGACAACTGGTTGATTGTTGGTTGAACTAACACTTTACATTCCTTCATGAGTGAGGGTTAATTTCACCTGCACGATTCAGCAATTTACGTTTTTGTACAAAAGGTCTAATAGAAATGTGTAAAACTATGCTTGACAGTTTATGACAAATAGTTCAACAATTTTGCATGTAATGGCTTTTGCAAGGAACTAATGCCTAGATGTTTTGAGGGGTAAGACTATTCAACAGAGAACCATCTACTATATTTTGATCAACATGACATGAGCAATTGAAAATGAGGAAAAAAGCTGACACTTGTACATTATCAATTGCAATATGTACAAAAGCAATTGCAATTTGTTCAAAGGAATAAGAAATTGCTTTAATGATGTGCACAAGTGACTAGATGATTTGGAATTTGTACAAGTAGTATCAAGAATTGCACTTTTGATCTAAGAAATGCACCAAAGCGACTGAGAAAAACTGTAAAGGTCATTTTCTACCCCAATTACACACAATGACAGCATCCAAGAGATATGTTATACTTTTACATTGAGTCATCATTTGTTTACAGCCAACTTCGTAGCAATACATTCTCCTCTCTCCTCTAATAACTCTTATTGCGTGTTCTCTGTGTTCTCTCTGTTTTGGGAGGTAGCCTGTAGACCAGGGTTCTTCAATTCCGGTCCTGGAGGGCCGAAACACTTCTGTTTTTTATTTCTACCTGGTAGTTAATTGCACTCACCTGGTGTCCCAGGTCTGAATTAGCCCCTGATTAGAAGGAGAGGATGAAAAACAGAGGTGTTTCGGCCCTCCAGGACCGGAATTGAAGAACCCTGCTGTAGCCTCTCTTCTCTTCTCTTCTCTTCTCTTCTCTTCTCTTCTCTTCTCTTCTCTTCTCTTCTCTTCTCTTCTCTTCTCTTCTCTTCTCTTCTCTTCTCTTCTCTTCTCTTCTCTTCCCATAGCTGAGCTTTTGCTCTGTGTTGTCTGTGTTTTGAGTGGTAGCCAGGGGCAGATGAGATAGGAGTAGCAGTACGTGCTAGCCAGCCCTGATAACGAGCCGAGATGCCGGTCCTCAGATGGACTGATTGAATTTGAGCCCAGACGGGAGACAGACAGAGTGGGTTTGTGTGTGCGTGCTGCAGCATATCTTCCTGGTACACAATCACATCTCAACTCCACTTGAACTCAAATGCAGGTAAACATTTACCAGAAATAAACAGAACAGCTAATTAATTAACTTCTAATTATGCCATCATGACTGCCTGTCAGGCCATCCATTGTAATTAACTGCTCCCAGAGAATTCCTCCCCTCTCAGCCACCGGCCGAGATGGAGGCTAAACCCCCAACAACCGAGCCAAGCTGGGGTAAAGTTTATCTCCCCTCACTGTCTGACGATGTACTGGGATGACGATGACGATGGAATTAATCTTGTGGGTCTCCTCGACTTTGAGACTGAGATGGAGGACGAAGACACCGTTCTTTCCCCCTCTCAAGTTCAGAGGTCCCCCTGCCCCCAAGAACGAGGAGTTGCAAATCTCCCTCTCTTTGAGTTCGGACTCCTCAATGTTATCTAGTGGCCGGCTCCCTTGTGGGGACCCCAGAAGGGACCTGTAGGATGAGAAAAGACTGTCATCTCACATGGCCCTCGCTACTCAACTGCTTCCCGCAGTCCCAGTTTTCCTCAGAGAGACTTTGAGCTCATGGGCTAAGCCCCTTACAAGCAATATCCTGGCTAAGGGTTCCCATTTTACATTTACATTTTAGTCATTTAGCAGACGCTCTTATCCAGAGCGACTTACAGTTAGTGAGTGCATACATTTTCATACTGGCCCCCTGTGGGAAACAAACCCACAACCCTGGCGTTGCAAGCGCCATGCTCTACCAACTGAGCTACACGGGCGTAGACATGCACAATATGGAGGAATCTGTGGTTTGCAACCCTCTCATGGTGGAGCCGTCACTGGCGGACCACCTCCACCCCACACGCTGTGCTGCTAGCACTACTGTCACTTCCCTCCCCTGGAAAGACGGAGCGCTTTTCTGCCTCCATTTTAAATAAGACGTACAAAGCCTCAGCCCTATCAATCAGAGCACTTAACATGACCACTTAATTGTTGGCTTACCAGGCAGAGTTACTGAAGAATGTACGGAAGCAACTGGATTTGGATACCCTGGATTCGGATATCCTGGATTCGGATACCCTGATGCATAATTACAGATCTAAACATCTGTGCCTCCCGTAATGCCATCCAAAGCTGTGGTAGTACCATGAACCTTGTGGTAGTGGGAGAAAGGGCACTTTGGCTAAGCTTGTCCAGCTTAACAGGCAGAGAAAAAATGGACCTCTTGGATGCCCCTCCTGGATGCCCCTATGACTCCCAAGGCGTTGTTCAGCCCCGCTGTCACCGCCATGCAGCAGAAGTGTGACATGCGCAAGAAAGAAGGCGAAGCCTTCTACTTCTGCCTGTCCTGCAAACCTGGGCCCCGTGGCAGCCTTTTGGACACTGCAATAGCTGGCCTTGAGGGCCCAAAACCCCTGGCGACCGAGCAGACTGCCAATACCCAGGCTAAGCCCTTTAGCTCCAGGTTTGCCTTAGTTCAACAGTCCTTTGCTGTGGCCACAGCCAGGTTACGCTCTCCTAAACCCCCTAAGGGGTGCACGAAGTGTCGGCCAACCTAGGGCACAGCTCTAAGCGGCAGATGAGGATAGTGTGCAAACCCTACGGCTTCCTTGCCCTACCCTCTCTTTCGGGTTAAACTTAAGCCTTCCGTCTCCCTCTCCGCCTCACACGATAGTGGGGAAGCACATCTTGAGTTGGGGGGGGGGGACTCTTCCCTGTGTAGCGGCACTTTCGGAACAACCACCAGGAGGTGCCATCACGCTAAGTACGTGAGGCAGGAAAAAAGCCCTGACACAATTGCCCATTTTCATGAAGATAAACAGTTAAGCAGGTTTTTCAGGGTTGACTTTGCAAACCGCCGTAACCCATCGGGTTTCTCTGGATCTTTTTTGGGCAAATCTTATGGTAACTATTTCTATCGAGCTAGAGGATAGTCAGTACAGTATTCCATTACTTGTACTTTTTGGTCCAAGGAAAAAGAAAAGAGGGGGAACGGTGCCCTTTGTTGGGCACCGGAGCCCCAGACAGCTATCTGGTACACCCAAGTCCACTACCTTCTGGCATTTCTTTCCTCATCCCGTTACTACCCTGTGCTTGGTTCACGCAGTAGAGCATTTTTCAGCTCTACTTTCTCTTTCCTGAGAAAGAGCAGCTAGGGATGTTTTCGCTCTTGTTAAGAGCAGTCGGATTAAGTAATAGTAAAAAAAATTTTTTTTACCTCTACAGGATCGGTGTCCCGTTTATGGGACGGTTGAGCTAACTTGCGCTAATGTGATTAGCATGACTGTTGTAAGTAACAGCAAACATTCCAGGACATAGACGTGTCTTATATGGGCAGAAAGCTTAAATTCTTGTTACTGTCCAATTTACAGTAGCTACTACAGTGAAAAAAATACCATGCTATTGTTTAAGGAGAGTGAACAACAACAAAAAACTTATCACGGCAACTGGTTTGATATTCACCTCTGAAGTTAAAAAATGTACTTATATTCAGTAATCTTGCTCTGATTTGTCATCCTGAGGGTCGTTGAGATATAATAAAGCATAGTTTTGTTTGAATAAATACATTTTTATATTCAAATGTAGGAACTGGGTTCTCTGGCTCCACACCCACCCCGCCCAGCCATCTAGATGTGTGAAAGTTAGTGTATAAGCTAATGATCCATCATGTATGACATTCCCGGGAGTGTGTAAACTTACATTTTGTTTTACCATATAATTTTTGTATGTTCTCTATAGTTATATACTTGAAAATGTATAAATTGACAAATTCGACACATTTGGGCAGACTTGATACAAAACAGTCCAGTATTGCAATGCTTCACTGGATCAATCTGAAACTTTGCACACACACTGCTTCCATCTAGTGGGCAAAATCTAAATTGCGCCTAAACTGCAATATTATATTGTGGCCTTTCTCTTGCATTTCAAAGATGATGTAACAAAAAAACAAGTAGAAAACGCATTTTATTTTGTTTGTATTATTTTTTACCAGATTATATTCTACTACATTAATCACATTACCACGAACTTCAAAGTGTTTCCTTTCAAATGGTATCAAGAATATGCATATCCTTGATTCTGGTCCTGATTCCTGAGTTAGATTTGGGTATGTCATTTTAGGCAAAAATTGAAAAAAAGGGTTCGATCCTTAAGAGGCTAAATGAGAACACAATCATATTAAAAGTAATGTGAGCATTTCTTTGTGAAAAGCAATTACTTTATGTGAACATGTATTGCAATGTGAAACATGTATTTATAGATGAAACACTGATTAAGTTTGGTGAAAAAGTTATTTTGTTTGCTGTAGTTTTCAAACAGTTGCCTTTTTGATGATCTGTTTTGAGTTTTGTGCTAAGCGTTGTGAAAATATACCATATACAGTGCATTCGGAAAGTATTCAGACCCCTTGACTTTATCCACATTTTGTTATGTTACAACCTTATTCTAAAATTGATACAGTTGAAGTCGGAAGTTTACATACACCTTAGCCAACCACATTTAAACTCAGTTTTTCACAATTCCTGACATTTAATCCTAGTAAATATTCCCTGTCATAGGTCAGTTAGGATCACCACTTTATTTTAAGAATGTTAAATGTCAGAATAATAGTAGAGAGAATTATTTATTTCAGCTTTTCTTTCTTTCATCACATCCCCAGTGGGTCAGAAGTTTACATACACTCAATTAGTATTTGGTAGCATTGCCTTTAAATTGTTTAACTTAGGTCAAACGTTTCGGGTAGCCTTCCATAAGCTTCCCACAATAAGTCGGGTGAATTTTGGCCCATTCCTCCTGACAGAGCTGATGTAACTGAGTCAGGTTTGTAGGCCTCCTTGCTCGCATACACTTTTTCAGTTCTGCCCACAACGTTTCTATAGGAATGAGGTGAGTGCTTTGTGATGGCCACTCCAATACCTTTACTTTGTTGTCCTTAAGCCATCATTTTGGAAGTATGCTTGGGGTCATTGTCCATTTGGAAGACCCATTTGCGACCAAGCTTTAACTTCCTGACTGATGTCTTGAGATGTTGCTTCAATATATCCATATAGTTTTTCCTCATGATGCCATCTATTTTGTGAAGTGCACCAGTCCCTCCTGCAGCAAAGAACCCCCACTGCATGATGCTGCCACCCCCGTGCTTCACGGTTGGGATGGTGTTCTTTTGCTTGCAAGCGTTCTCCTTTTTCCTCCAAACAAAATGATGGTCATTTTGGCCAAAAAGTTATATTTTTGTTTCATCAGACCAGAGGACATTTCTCCAAAAAGTACGATCTTTGTCCACATGTGCAGTTGCAAACCGTAGTCTGGCTTTTTTATGGCGGTTTTGGAGCAGCGGATTCTTCCTTGCTGAGCGGCCTTTCAGGTTATGTCGATATAGGACTTGTTTTACTGTGGATATAGATACTTTTGTACCTGTTTCCTTCAGCATCTTCACAAGGTCCTTTGCTTTTGTTCTGGGATTGATTTGCACTTTTCACACCAAAGTACGTTCATCTCTAGGAGACAGAACGCGTCTTCTTCCTGAGCGGTATGATGGCTGCGTGGTCCCATGGTGTTTATACTTGCGTACTATTGTTTATACATATGAACGTGGTACCTTCAGGTGTTTGGAAATTGCTCCCAAGGATGAACCAGACTTCAGGTCTACAATCTTTTTTCTGAGGTCTTGGCTGATTTCTTTTGATTTTCCTATGATGTCAAGCAAAGAGGCACTGAGTTTGAAGGTAGGCCTTGAAATACATCCACAGGTACACCTCAATTATAATTTATAATATAATATGCCATTTAGCAGGCGCTTTTATCCAAAGCGACTTACAGTCATTCGTGCATACATTTTTACGTATGGGTGGTCCCGGGGATCGAATCCACTACCCTGGCGTTACAAGCGCCATGCTCTACCAATTGACTCAAATGATGTCAATTAGCCTATCAGAAGCTTCTAAAGCCATGATATCATTTTCTGGAATTTTCCAAGCTGTTTAAAGACACAGTCAACTTAGTGTATGTAAACTTCTGACCCACTGGAATTATGATACAGTGAATTAGAAGTGAAATAATCTGTCTGTAAACAATTGTTGGAAAAATTACTTGTGTCATGCACAAAGTAGATGTCCTAACCGACTTGCCAAAACAATAGTTTGTTAACAAGAAATTTGTGGAGTGGTTGAAAAACTAGGTTTAATGACTCCAACCTAAGTGTATGTAAACTTCCGACTTCAACTGTATGTATTTTTATTAATCTACACACAATACGCCATAATGACAAAGCGAAAACAGTTTATTTTTTTGGTGTGCAAAGGTATTACAAAGAAAAACAGAAATACCTTATTTACACAAGTATTCAGACCCTTTTCCTAAGAGCCTTGAAATTGAGCTCAGGTGCATCCTGTTTCCATCGATCATCCTTGAGATGTTTCTACAACTTGATTGGAGTCCAACTGTGATAAATTAAATTGATTGGACATGATTTGGAAAGGCACACACCTGTCTATGTAAGGTTCCACAGTTGACCGTGCATGTCAGAGCAACAACCAAGCCATGAGGTTGAAGGAATTGTCCGTAGAGCTCCGAGACAGGATTGTGTCGAGTCACAGATCTGGGGAAGGGTACCAAAACATTTCTGCAGCATTGAAGGTCCCCAGGAACACAGTGGCCTCCATCATTCCTTTTGAAAACTTTTTGCCACTTTTTCGTGATATCCAATTGGTAGTTACAGTCTTGTCGCATCGCTGCAACTCCCATACGGACTAGGGAGAGGTGAAGGTCAAGAGCCATGCGTCCTTCGTAACAAGACCCTGCCAAGCCGCACTGCTTCTTGCTCGCTTAACCCGGAAACCGAAATCAGCGTGCATGTGCCCGGCCCGCCGCAAGGGGTAGCTAGAGTGCGATGGGACAAGGACATCCCAGCCGGCCAAACCCTCCCCTAACCCTGACGACACTGGGCCAATTGTGCGCCGCCTCATGGGTCTGCCGGTCGCGGCCGGCTGCGACACAGCCTGGGATCGAACCCGGGTCTGTAGTGATGCCTCAAGCACTGCGATGCAGTACCTTGGACTGCTGCGCCACTCGGGAGGCTCCATCACTCTTAAATGGAAGAAGTTTGACTATAAGTCGCTTTGGATAAAAGCGTCTGCTAAATGGCTTATTATATTATATTATAAGTTTGGAACCACCAAGACTCTTCCTAGAGCTGGCCGCCCGGCCAAACTGAGCAATCGGGGGAGAAGGGCCTTGGTCAGGGAGGTGACCAAAACCCGATGGTCACTTTGACAGAGCTCCAGAGTTCCTCTGTGGAGATGCAAGAACCTTCCAGAAGGACAACCATCTCTGCAGCACTCCACAAATCAGATTGTTATGATAGAGTGGCCAGTCCATGCCCAGACGAATTGAGGCTGTTCTGCAACTGAATATTAGGAAGGTGTTCTTAATATTTGTGAACTCAGAGAATAACAAATCAAATTAAACTAGTCAGTCCGCCACGGCAACGCCAAATCTTTTGTCTGAATACCAGCTCATTCACTTGGGGCAGACTAGACAAAAAAACAAAATTCTACCTGTGTAAGGGACATGATCTAACGTTAACCTAACAGTAAGAGCAGAGTAAGGCTTCTCTAAAGTTCTCTGAAAAATACAAACCATTCGGTCGGAGGTCACAACAAGATCCATGATGCCTGGAACCCCACACTATCAGGTGGTGTGGCGGCCAAAGGACCACGTAGTGGTTTACTCCATTGCTCCAGCTGAGCAGGACGGGCCGGTACGGCAAGTGCACCGCACAGAGCTGAGAAGTGCCCCGGCTGGTGTTCTGAGGGAAGAAGGAAGCCTTGAGGATCGTGAACCAGCTGATGAGGTGCGCAAAGATGCTATTGATGACTGTGATGATCTTGAACCCACAGGAGTGCTTATCTATGAGTGTCGTGGCGAGGAAGATGTGATCCCAGAGGAACTGGAAGGAAGATTGGATGTGTTCGTAGAGACTGAAGACGACAGTGTGTCTGACACCGGGCGTGAAGAAGCTCCTGCTGTTAAAGGCCCTCGAAGATCAGCCAGAAGGACAGCTGGGCAACATTCCAATCCACACAGATTACCTTAGTCAGTGAGTCCTAACAGTCACCAATACAGAAGGCGAGTTAGGCGGTTGAGAGGTGTGCCTATTAGTTACGTTTTTCAGTGCATCGTCGGGGCGCCGATGCCTTTGGAGGGGGAGGAATGTAGCCTGCGGCACCTAGTGGCTGGTATGAGATGAGTGACGTCTTTGACATTGTTGTTGGAGAGAAGCTGGGAAGAGGGTATATCCCGGGAACTTTAAAGGTATGCATTTTTAACATTGTAATGTGGATTGTGTCTTTGTAATGTTGTGTGCTTAATAAAGTATTAACATTTTGATATCACTTTTGACTTAAATGAACCAGGGTTATAATTCTTGTTTGTATTTTGCAGAGAGATTGGAGAAGCTCTTACTGTAGTATTAGTTTTGTCCCCTACACTAGGTAGGCAGGGTTCAGTATTTTGTCTAGTCGCCCTGAACTGGTATTTCAAACAAAATATTTGGTGTTGCCTTGGCGGGCGGACTAAAATGTTTGTTTGTCTACCTGTTTATTTTGTCAGCACTTCCCCAGAGACCTTCTTAGGAGGGAACTATTTAGTTATAGAGCAGGCAAGTCTTGTTAATCCATGTGTGTTTCCGAATGCTAATTATCATGAGTGCGTTATCATCTTACCAAGAGTGTTTAATCATTAATGTGCCATCTTACAGAGTGTTTCACCACAAGTGTACAATCTTACAAAGAGTGTTTAATCTCTAGTGTGCCATTTTACAAAGAGTAGGAATTTACTTTATCGAAATCTGAATGCTATTCTCCTAGAAGTCTTTTTTTCATGCAAGGATTGAGTCTTAAATACTTTCTATTATTTCTTGTCCGGCTGCTAATTCATTGTGTGTGCTCTGAGCCATAGTTCCAGCCAGTGAGTCTGTGCAAGTTGTGGTGTCCCGTTTTATGAATTGTGCTTATTACTCTCATTATTTTTAATAAACCTTGGCATTTTGGTTAACGCTGTTTATGTAATTTATTTGACAGACCTGTGTTTAACTTATCCCGAGGACCTCCCCTCGTGTATAAAAAAGGTGGCGTAGGACAGTTTACACCTATCCCAAATATGAACCCTTAACTTAACCATTTGGAATTAATGCCTAAACTTAACCTTTGAAATTTGACGTTTATGGACAAATGTCGGATTCTGCAGTGAGACTGTGAGAGCTTGTTGCTAATACGATTACTTAGACAGTGCTGTGTTGAGTAAAACAGACCTTCTGTCATAATAGCTTCACAATAATGAGTGTGTGTGGCTTACGTGTGTGATGCATTGTGTGTGAGAGCGTGTGGCTTATGAGCTGCACCTTGCAGACAAATTGTTCCTTTTTTACCCAGAGACCCCACACGTGCACTTCCTCCCTTCTTTCCCTAAGAAGACCTCCCTCTGTGTGTGTGTGTGTGTGTCTGTGTGTATCCATGCGTGTATGCGTGTGTGTGTCCAGGTGTTTGCGAGGTCACGAGTTTGCTCTCCAGGGATTGTATGTAGGAGTTTATAAATGTGTCTGTTGGTGTCTGTATGATTGTTCATGTATGTCTGACCAGTGAGGGGCTATGCCAGGTGTGGTTTAATTCCCCCAGTAGACACGGGTCTGTGGGATCACTTTAGACTCGCTACTAACTACCCACTGGGAGAGACGGCTGCTACTCCACCACTGGACACAGGACACGGACACGGACAAACACCCCCACACACACACACACACACACGTCCCTTCAGTGTGTGTGTGTGGGGGTGGGTGGGTGTTTGTCCGTGTGTGTTCATGTGTCCGTGCGTACTGACAGACCCATACATAAACCAACAGAAGGGCGAGGGGACACCAAAGGGGTCCCTGGGTTTCAAAGAGTTAGTCCCCTGCAGTGGGAAACAGTTATATGGGCATAATGGCCAGGTCAAGATTAAATGATCTGCCTGCCGGGGATTAAACGTGTGGGGGCATTCATGAGATCAGTGGGTGGTGGCAGGTTCAGAGAGAGAGAAACAGAAACAGAAGCTAGATACAATGGTTGTTGTAGTGTTTTTCTTCAAAAGTGCCATATGTGACCCGTTTCAAGAAGCTAGGTGTATGTCGCAAATCACTACTTCACAGGAGAGGCACTTGAACATTATTATATTTATTTATCAAAATGTGTTTTTTGGCAGAAATGCCTTCTTGAACATGTGAACTTTCATGTGCCTTAATAACAAACGTGTATGCCATCTGTAAATAATATTTGATCAGAGGTTGTTTAGAAAAAAAAGTGCATGGTTAGACTCCTTTAGCACAGATATACAGATATGCAGATATGGTTCCTAGGTTAATTAAGCAGATGCTGGGCAGGTCATTATTTTGGCCATTATTTTGGCTACCATGGCTATGCCCCCATAGCATGACAATGCCCCCATCCACAGGGTACGAGTGGTCCCTGTATGGTTTGATGAGCATGAAAATAATGTAAACCATGTGTGGGAGATTCTTGAGTGGCGCCTGAGACAGCATTTCTACAACCATCAACAAAATCAAAATATGGAATTTCTCCTCGTGGAAGAATGGTGTTGCATCCCTCCAATAGAGTTCCAGACACTTGTATTACCTATGCCAACATGCTTTGAAGCTGTTCTGGCTCGTGGTGGCCCAAAGCCCAATTAAGACACCTTACCTGTAGAATCTCATTTTAGTTCTGTGACTTCAATACCAGCATACACACGAATACATTTGCCAAAATAGATATTTGCTGGTGAGGAGAATGAGTGACACACAGTAATTGGTTAGATTATGACAGAATGCACACGAAAGTCTAACTGTGATATCCAGAACCAGAACTATAACGGTATCCATAACAACGCAGAATCATCACAGGACGCCGCTGCAAGATTTCAGAATTTTAGAAGAGGGTGTCATATAGCCTCACAGTGGATATATCAACATCAATGTAATATAAAAGCTCAGTCCTAAATGCCTCTGTGAGGTAATGGAAGAAGTGTGCTTCGGATAGGGGGAAGAAAATAAATGTGATGTCGTATTCATCAGGAATACCACAGATATTCCTAAACCAAGAAAAGCCAAGAAATATGTCTGTCTGTCTGTCTGTCTCTTTCCCTCGCTCTATTAATGATAATATAATATGGCTCTGTACAGTGCCTTGCAAAAGTATTCATCCCCCTTGGCCTTTTTCCTATTTTGTTGCATTACAACCTGTAATTTAAATTGATTTTTATTTGGATTTCATGTAATGGACATACACAAAACAGAAATGTGAAATGAAAAAAATTACTTATTTCAAAAAATTCTCTAAAATGAATTACGGAAAAGTGGTGTGTGCATATGTATTCACCCGCTTTGCTATGAAGCCCCTAAATAAGATCTGGTGCAACCAATTACCTTCAGAAGTCACAAAATTAGTTAAATAAAGTCCACCTGTGTGCAATCTAAGTGTCACATGATCTGTCACATCATATCAGTATATATACACCTGTTCTGAAAGGCCCCAGAGTCTGCAACACCACTAAGCAAGGGGCACCACCAAGCAAGCGGCACCATGAAGACCAAGGAGCTCTCCAAACAGGTCAGGGACAAAGTTGTGGAGAAGTACAGATCAGGGTTGAGTTATAAAAAAATATCCAACACTTTGAACATCCCACGGAGCACCATTAAATCCATTATTATAAAATGCAAAGAATATGGCACCACAACAAACCTGCCAAGAGAGGGCCGCCCACCAAAACTCACGGACCATTAATCAGAGAGGCAACAAAGAGACCAAAGATAACCCTGAAGGAGCTGCAAAGCTCCACAGCGGAGATTGGAGTATCTGTCCATAGGACCACTTTAAGCCATACACTCCACAGAGCTGGAAGAGTGGCCAGAAAAAAGCCATTGCTTAAAGAAAAAAATAAGCAAACACGTTTGGTGTCCGCCAAAAGCCATGTGGGAGACTCCCCAAACATATGGAAGAAGGTATTCTGGTCAGATGAGACTAAAATTTAGCTTTTTGGCCATCAAGGAAAACGCTATGTCTGGCACAAACCCAACACCTCTCATCACCCCAAGAACACAATCCCCATAATGAAGCATGGGGGTGGCAGCGTCATGATGTGGGGATGTTTTTCATCGGCAGGGACTGGGAAACTGGTCAGAATTGAAGGAATGATGGATGGCGCTAAATACAGGGAAATTCTTGAGGGAAACCTGTTTCAGTCTTCCAGAGATTTGAGACTGGGACAGAAGTTCACCTTCCAGCAGGACAATGACACTAAGCATACTGCTAAAGCAACAGTTGAATGGTTTAAGGGGAAACATTTACATGTCTTGGAATGGCCTAGTCAAAGCCCAGACCTCAATCCAATTGAGAATCTGTGGTATGACTTAAAGATTGCTGTACACCAGCAGAACCCATCCAACTTGAAGGAGCTGGAGCAGTTTTGCCTTGAAGAATGGGCATAAATCCCAGTGGCTAGATGTGCCAAGCTTATAGAGACATACCCCAAGAGACTTGCAGCTGTAATTGCTGCAAAAGGTGGCTCTACAAAGTATTGACTTTGGGGGGCTGAATAGTTATGTACGCTCAGGTTTTCTGTTTTTTGGTCTTATTTCTTGTTTGTTTCACAATATAAAATATTTTGCATCTTCAAAGTGGTAGGCATGTTGTGTAAATCAAATGATAATTCCAGGTTGTAAGGCAACAAAATAGGAAAAATGCCAAGGGGGTGAATACCTTTGCAAGCCACTGTAAGTGTGTATTACCCTGATAACCTTGACAAGCACTGGCTGCCCAGTATCAAAGCCTATAGCAGACCAGGACTAACGTATGAACCAGTGAATACAAAATGAAAAAGTAACAAAAAATATATTCTTATGCTGCCAAGTGCATTTTTATTTAGGTTTTCCTTTTCAGTTAGTTATTCATGCTTCATGTTTTCTGTGGTCGGCTGTACAAATCCGTCCAAATTTCTGCCAAAATCATTCTTTGTTACTCTCCTTCTCTGATCAAATGACTGGGAATTGCACGCAACGCTGCATTGTACACAGTTCTACTGTTTCATGTCGGACATATTTAAGAGAAGGGAGATATAACTCATTCTATATGCTTGTTACGGATACAGGTATCCTGTGTGTGTGTATTTGTTTTTCCTCTCCTTCTGCCCTAATCACAGGTGTCCCTTGTTTTCCTGATTGGTGGTCGTTGGCGTGTCCGTCATCCGTTGGTCTGCTGATTGCTGAGGTAGACCAATCAGTGGACACTCCTCTGTATTGCACCACCTGTTTCTGGTTTTTCATTACCATATCACATCCCCTGGTTTTAAAAAGCCAGTCAGTTGTGTTTTCTAGAGAGACTCTTTTTGTTTGTGAGTATGGATACTGTAGTGTCTTGTTTTTTGTGTACTCACTCATTTGCAGTTTACTCCATATGGTAACTGTTGTTTGTTTGTTCCTGGGAAAAGGGGATTTTTTTGCAAGTCGCCCTTGGGCATTCACTACCCGTAGGAAAACTTTGTCTAAAAACACTAGTTAGATCTGAGTGGACCATCCACTGTATTTTTGTGTAGTTAGTAGTAAGCTTAGCGGCTCTCAAGATCATTTAAGTTTTTTTTTACATTATGGTTTCATTCCTTGGGTCCTGCTCAGCTCATTTTCCCCAAACCTTTACCATGTGTTTATTATAATACATTTTGTGTTTGACGGTAGCTTTTTGGTTGTCAGCGTATTTTTGTTCTCACTGTTAGTTGGCAATATTCTAATTAGCACAAGTTATGTTACGGGTCTCTTTTCCATCCACCCTAGACTTTTAAAGCCACGGGGTTCGTAACAATGCTATGTAAATGTTGAAATATAAATCCAGGGCTTTGTATTTTATGTAAAAAGTAAATCACCTTTATTCAGACAATATGGTACACTATGTTCCGAATACATACAACATGCACCTTCCCCCCCAAAAAACAAACATAATTGCATCATATTTTGCATCAAACATGGTGGGTGTAATTGAGAGAAATGACATAGAGAGAGCTACAAAGCTTACAAGTAGAAATTATAATCAAAACCATTTGAGCTCTTTACCATTAAGGATGTTCTGTATTAGCATGAGTGGAACCTCCTTGTTTCATACAATGGTGAATATAGTGGATGAAATTATTACACTTGAGTTGGGCCAATTAACTCCATAGGACCCCATAGAAGCCTACCACTATGACCCTATTTTGAAGTGTATATATTTTCTCTAACTGGAGTTACTCTTTTCATTCAGTGGGAATCTGAGGTCACGCTTTGGGAGCGTTAGGATATCCAGAAATATATCTCCCGAGTTGCGCAGTGGTCTAAGGCACTGCATCGCAGTTCTAGCTGTGCCACTAGAGATCCTGGTTCGAATCCAGGCTCTGTCGTAGCTGGCCGTGACCATGGGGCGGCGCACAATTGGCCCAGCGTCGTCCAGGGTAGGGGAGGGAATGGCCGGCAGGGTTATAGCTCAGTTGGTAGAGCATAGCGATTACAACGCCAGGGTTGTGGGTTCGATTCCCACGGGGGGCCAGTATGAAAAATAATGGATGCACTCACTAACTGTAAGTCGCTCTGGATAAGAGCGTCTGCTAAATGACTAAAATGTAAATGTATGCTGAGAACTCATTATACTGTAGACTGCCTGCTGCTATTCCCATTATAGATGACACAACTAAACTATGGCTGATCACGCTGCCACCTCTGGAAAGCTGTGATTATGTGTGTGTTTGCAACATTTCACAGTGCCATTTACTAACTCTATTCTTCAACAGTTTCCCTCAAGTTGCAGTAACATGTAAGTCTTTGTCAGTGAAATTCCAAACATGCCAATCTAAGACAGAGACAGACACATCACCCGGCTCCAGTGTAGTCCAAGGCCGGGGGACATGCATAGCTGTGTAAGGGAATACAGCGCCACAGAGCATTTGGCCAGGGTCTGCCAGTGGTCATATTACACCGAGGTAGCCTTTAAAATCAGTAGAAGAAGCCAATCCCCCATTCCCAATCATGATGACTGAACAAGGCACAACATTTATTTGACTGGATGAAAAATGGAGGAACATTAGCTGCTGTAAAAAGCAGCACAAGCGCACAGCTTTGGTTTCTAGGTTTCTACCCACTGTATGAAGGTGTGATTACTCAAGTGTATGAGTGTGGGTGGATTCAACATACTTGGCCATTCTACTGACATTCATTACTCAAGTGTACCACTATGGGAAGATTTTTTTAAACAGAGACTGTACATCTGGCAACACAAGTCAGTTTGACTGACTTGGTGTGCCTGAACCTGGTAACTGCAGAACTGGTAACCCCACTGACAGTGCCAGTAGAGGAAGCTCCAGCAGAGGAAGTTCCTGGGAAGCTGGTGGATCAGCAGAAAATCAAGAGGCAGCAGTCACACTGTGAACATCTGCTTGCCTGCCTCATGTACCTATAATAGAATGGAAAGAGACTCTGGACCTGGCAACCCCACTCAGTATATAGAGAGGAAAGTCCAGTATAGGAAGCTTCTTGGGAATTCAGAACAAAAACTCTATTGTTCTCCAGTTCTCACACCACACCTATCCCGCTGGTAAAACCCAAATCACAGTGACTGCCCCCCCACTTCACCCTGTCGCTGAAAACACAGGATTAAAGACAGAGGATATTAGCTAGACAGAACCTGTGTGTATCGGGATATTGGAGGGTGTAATAAGGATTTTGGATGCTGTGGAAAATGGGATAATCCCCAGGTTTTGGAGAGGCAGCAGGTGTCAGTGCGTTATTATTAATTAACCCTGGCCAGCTGTTTGTAAGGTGTTCGCATTTCCCACAAAGAGGCTTGGAAACGTCATCTTTCTTCAGTCTTAAGCAACACAAGCGCACACAAACAGCACCTGGATGGAAGGAAGCATTACTTATTTATATATATTACTGAGTGGATTGGGAGACCATTAATCTTGATGGGTTCTTCTAGCTAACCGACGGGTTTAGTTTGTAAATACGTAGGCTTCCATTTTTTAAAGAGTGGTTGCCAACTGGAGGATGGTGTGTGTGGTGTCGTTAACCTTCACTCCTGTAATGTGTTGTGGAGGTGTGGCGGGAACTGAGAAAGTGAAATCAAAGGTCACATTGTTGAGCTACTGGCATCTGCTTTATATAGACATATGTTCAGGCAATCGACCACACATCCTGTAGGCCCCGAATTTACTGAAGAGCTTCCCTCCCTTTTCACTGGATCACCAGAGTAAAGTTCAAGTACATTCTGCCTTTCTTTCAACCTTTTTTTACTCCCTCTACAGGATTTGTAAGAGCTTCCTTCTCTTTTCACTGTAGAACATCACAAGAACATTTGATTGCTTTCCAAGTTTTCAATTTTTTTCTGCTGGTTCTTACAGCAGTGAACAGCTAAATATAAAATCTAGCCAAGCAGCACAGTCTCCACTAAACTGAACATCATATTTTCATATGGTAATAAAATCCATACATGATGATGTTATCTTAAATTTGATAACCCTGTTGCAGGAGAACTTTCCTACAATGCAGGAAATGTTACACTTGAAGTGTATTTGAGGTTTAAGAATGCTTCTGAAGTTTGTAATTTCCACTTTGAAATTTCAGACTTGATTTCCCCTTACAGAAAATGTATCAACATTGTAATTAATTGTTATAATAATTTCACATAATAATTCACATTCCCTGTTGCTGCAGGATCCTACATCTGTAAGATGATATTGAGGCAGCCATTACAACAGTTGTACATATGGATATCATATCTGTCTCTATGTTGATCTTCAGGTGTAATGGCTACAGCTGGTTGCCTTAGATCATAGAATGAGATGGGTTATTGATCATACCTTTTTGTCTTTCTATAGAAGCTTCTGCTGATGAAGGGTTTTGTTTTGCACAACAATGTGATGCAGAAATAAATGTCTGTAATGTCTGTCCCGCGATTGATTTTCAAAGGTAGAGCATGGCGCTTGCAACGCCAGGGTTGTGGGTTTGTTTCCCATGGGGGGCCAGTATGAAAAATGTATGCACTCACTAACTGTAAGTCACTCTGGATAAGAGCGTCTGCTAAAATGTAAAAGAAAATGTAAAATATCTCAGTGTGTCCTCTCTCTATCTCTTGATGCTCTCTTTTTTTTTATCTCTCTCTGTCTCTCTCTCTCTCTCTTTGCTCTCTCTCTTTCCCTCTCTCTCTTTCTCTCTTTATATATGTGCCAGTGCATCTTCAGTATGCCTCTCTGTTGAAGATGAGAGCCCAGAGCCCAGACACAGTGTCATGTAATAGGTCGTCTGAACCAAGGTGCACGCCGTCTTTTCAATCAGCCACAGATGCAATGTCTTCTCATAGAGAAAGGGTTGGCATTATTTTTCCTTAGAGTGGTGTTTCATGCATCTTGAAATTGAAAAATTAATGGACGGATTTTATATTATTCTTTAATATCAGTCGCATCACTGTGTGTCCGATGGGTTTCTTTTGAAGTAGTGACGGTCCAATACAATTCCCAGCCAAGATGTTGAAATAAAGCGATGAGATTGCATGCGGGTCTTGCTGTGAAATTCACAGCACTTTGTCGTTGTAGTTCCACTGCTGTATTTCAATCAATGTCAAGAAGTGTAATTACAGTATTGATTGAGCCGTGGAAATATATTACCCATGCCATGACCCTATGTGTGTTAAAAGCATAGATTATAAATTATAAAACAGTTAGTCAGTTCAGACCTCGCCCCAACTTTAAACACCCTGAAACACCCTCTTTTAGATATTATTTTAACAAATGCCCCTCATATGTATACTGCCAATGGAATCTTTGCTAATGAGCTCAGTGAACATTTTCCCATTGCCTGCATAAGGGATGCTAAGCTACCTAAATCCCGCCCACGCATTATTATTACAAAGAGAAATTTCATGTCTGATCTGGGGTTGTGTGACTGGGGAATTGTGTCATCTATCTCTGACTCGGATCAGGTCCTAAATTGTTTTACTACTCTGTTTAAAGGATATTGTCACCCCGGGGGAATCTGGGCTTGTTTTCATCATGTCTGGGTTATTTCTAGGACAGAAGATGTGTTTCACACATAATTGCCCAGGAGGAAGGCAGGTCAGGGCTTCGCACGCTGAATAATACACCTTATGACGGCTTCCGGTATATTGATGGGGATGGGGGGGGGGGGGGGGGGGGGGGGGGGGGGGGGGGGGGGTCGTTGTGTGCTTAAAGTCGTTGTCCTGTTGGAAGGTGAACCTTCGCCCCAGTCTGAGGTCCTGAGCGCTCTGGAGCAGGTTTTCATCAAGGATCTCTCTGTACTTTGCTCCATTCATCTTTCCCTCGATACTGACTAGTCTCTCAGTCCCTGCCGCTGAAAAACATACCCACAGCATGATGCTGCTACCACCATGCTTCACCATAGGGATGGTGCCAGGTTTCCTCCTTACGTGACTCTTGGCATTCAGGCCAAAGAGTTCAATATTGCTTTCATCAGACCAGAGATTCTTGTTTCTTTTGGTCTGAGAGTCCATTAGGTGCCTTTTGGCAAACTCCAAGCGGGCTGTCATGTGCCTTTTACTGAGGAGTGGCTTCCGTCTAGCCACTCTACCATAAAAGTCTGATTTGTGGAGGGCTGCAGAGATGGTTGTCCTTCTGGAAGGTTCTCGCATCTCCACAGAGGAACTCTGGAGCTCTGTCAAAGTGACCATCTGGTTTTTGGTCACCTCCCTGACCAAGGCCCTTCTCCCCCGATTGCTCAGTTTGGCTGGGCAGCCAGCTCTAGGAAGAGTCTTGGTGGTTCCAAACTTCATCAATTTAAGAATGATGGAGGCCACTGTGTTCTTCGGAACCTTCAATGCTGCAGAAATGTTTCGGTACCCTTCCCCAGATCTGAGCCTCGACACAATCCTGTCTCAAAGCTCTACAGACAATTCCTTCGACCTCATGGCTTGGTTTTTGCTCTGACATGCACTGTCAACAGGTGTGTGCCTTTCCAAATCATGTCCAATCAATTTAATTTAGCAAAGGGTCTGAATACTTGTGTAAATAAGGTGTTTTTGTTTGTAATACATTTTATCATTATGGGGTATTCTGTGTATATTGATAATTTTTGAAGGAGGTTGAGACGTAACAAAATGTGGAAAAAGTAAAGGGGTCTGAATACTTTCCGAATGCACTGTTGTCAATAACTATTTCTTCAGCACTTTTTAAATGTACAGCGACAATGAAAGCTCTTACAATATTCGATGATGACATTTTTCTAAAACAGGCTATAGGCTACATGTGCACCACCAAGTCAGAACAGTAGGCTAAGTTATGAGGGGGAAAGGGACCAAATTATTAGGGTGAGGCACATGGGCTTCTAACAGTCTACTACACAGCATACACTTATTATAATTGTCTTAGCTACAGTATACATATCGCCCTGGCATTTTACATCATTTATGAAGCAGCATACAATACATTTTTGGACTGACCTTGTTGTGCTGTGCTCACTTGAACAGGAAGGCGGCGGTCCTGTGGGCAAATTTTGTCATCAAACTTTGTCATCAAAGTCTGGCATTCTCTGGATTTATGGTGCTTTCAAGACAACTGGGAACTGTGGAAAAAAACAAACAAGGTTGAATCATGACGTCAGTGATCTTCAGGTCGAAGCTCTAGAAAGAAGCCCAGTTTCTGACTTGAAATTCTCAGTTGGATGACCAAGACTTTGTGAACTCACTGAAGTCTTAGATTTCCGAGTTTCCAAATGTTTTGAAAGCGGCAGAAGTCATGCTGGACTGACAGCATGGCCAATGTATTCAACCTTTTCTTTCCCATGGCGTTGCATGTGAATATTTATCATTTTAAGCTTGGAAAAGACACCCTGAAACCCATACTTAGACCACACACCCTCTCCACCCAATAGCAGGCTAGTGATTGCTTTGCAACACTTGCAGTTAGCCACTGATTTCTTCCCAACCACTCATTGTTGAATTTGCGATTTCCAACTTGTTTTGTAATGTTTATGTCCAATGGCCGATGAGCACCGATACGTTTTATCTATAATTTCTCTTCATATAACAAGGTTTGAAAAATGTTTTCCAGTAGATTGTCAACTTCATTCATGACTATGACTGCTTGTCTAGATTTTTAAAGTATGATGTTGTTTGACATGATCAGTCCAATCAAAGCTACGGTAGATATAAAGTGATTTGACGTCATTTTATCTGTGGCCAATGACTATGAGCCTTCTTGGATGGGCACTTCTAATGTAAATCTATGGCAGCACCCAAGGGGCTTGAACTTTCTAGCTCTCCCTGTAGATTTTGTGGTGATGTAGTGTCCCCATGAGTGACAGAACACTGAGCCAATCACGGCTCAAGTAGAGAACATTATCAACCCCTACGCTCTGTATTTTTTGCTGGCTGCCCCAGCACCACAGAAAGCAATGAGCTATTATTATTATTATTATTACTATGCTGAAACACCTTCTTGGATGGGCACTTCTAATGTAAATCTATGGCAGCACCCAAGGGGCTTGAACTTTCTAGCTCTCCCTGTAGATTTTGTGGTGATGTAGTGTCCCCATGAGTGACAGAACACTGAGCCAATCACGGCTCAAGTAGAGAACATTATCAACCCCTACGCTCTGTATTTTTTGCTGGCTGCCCCAGCACCACAGAAAGCAATGAGCTATTATTATTATTATTATTATTACTATGCTGAAACACCTGCATTTTGGATCTGCCTTACTCAAGAAAGCAAAAAAGAGACCATGTTTGTATGCGGCTTTATTAACTTAAAGAAAAATTCTAACATTGTTTGCAAACTGATATGTGACACGTATTAATGCCAAAATAACATGCAAAACAGGCACTGAATGACAGGTCTCCACTGTTGCTACCAAGTTAGCAGGCGCCAGGCTAACTAGCTAGCCAACTCCAGTCATGTGAAAACGTTTGCTGGTAAGCCTAGCTGTAGGTGGCTGGTTGTAAAAATCTTGGTTGTAAAAATACAAAAGATTTCTGATTGAAAAATCTCTTCTATTTCTAGTCATAGATATGGCTACCTGTAGTTGTTTAGCTAGCTTCCCTCCACTGTAACACAGTAGTATGTTAGCCAACAATGCACAACATGGGTTTCAGTAGATAAACTAAAGTTAGCTAGCTAGCTAGCTAGGTGGCTTGCAGGAAAAATAACTTACTTAGCTGGGCACCATATTTGTCATCTGCCCTCTTGGTGCTGGCATCCGCTGTAGCTGAGCTTCTAACTTTAGCTAAATCCAACTCTTTGTTTCGAAACCTCTTTGCTGTATTCCGTTTGAAACATGTATGGTTGTGTGTGAAAAGGGAGGAAAGCGCTTCAGTAAATTTGGGGCCTACAGGATGTGTGGTCGATTGTCAGAACATACAGTGGGGGAAAAAAATATTTAGTCAGCCACCAATTGTGCAAGTTCTCCCACTTAAAAAGATGAGAGAGGCCTGTCATTTTCATCATAGGTACACGTCAACTATGACAGACAAATTGAGAAGAAAAAAATCCAGAAAATCACATTGTAGGATTTTTAATGAATTTATTTGCAAATTATGGTGGAAAATAAGTATTTGGTCACCTACAAACAAGCAAGATTTCTGGCTCTCACAGACCTGTAACTTCTTCTTTAAGAGGCTCCTCTGTCCTCCACTCGTTACCTGTATTAATGTTACCTGTTTGAACTTGTTATCAGTACAAAAGACACCTGTCCACAACCTCAAACAGTCACACTCCAAACTCCACTATGGCCAAGACCAAAGAGCTGTCAAAGGACACCAGAAACAAAATTGTAGACCTGCACGAGGCTGGGAAGACTGAATCAGCAACAGGTAAGCAGCTTGGTTTGAAGAAATCAACTGTGGGAGCAATTATTAGGAAATGGAAGACATACAAGACCACTGATAATCTCCCTCGATCTGGGGCTCCATGCAAGATCTCACCCCGTGGGGTCAAAATGATCACAAGAACGGTGAGCAAAAATCCCAGAACCACACGGGGGGGCCTAGTGAATGACCTGCAGAGAGCTGGGACCAAAGTAACAAAGCCTACCATCAGTAACACACTACGCCGCCAGGGACTCAAATCCTGCAGTGCAAGACGTATCCCCCTGCTTAAGCCAGTACATGTCCAGGCCCGTCTGAAGTTTGCTAGAGTGCATTTGGATGATCCAGAAGAGGATTGGGAGAATGTCAGATGAAACCAAAATAGAACTTTTTGTAAAAACTCAACTCGTCGTGTTTGGAGGACAAAGAATGCTGAGTTGCATCCAAAGAACACCTTACCTACTGCGAAGCATGGGGGTGGAAACATTGCTGGTGCAAAGGTACCAGGACGTCTGATCCGTGTAACGGAAAGAATGAATGGGGCCATGTATCGTGAGATTTTGAGTGAAAACCTCCTTCCATCAGCAAGGGCATTGAAGATGAAACGTGGCTGGGTCTTTCAGCATGACAATGATCCCAAACACACTGCCCGGGCAACGAAGGAGTGGCTTCGTAAGAAGCATTTCATGGTCCTGGAGTGGCCTAGCCAGTCTCCAGATCTCAACCCCATAGAAAATCTTTGGAGGGAGTTGAAAGTCCGTGTTGCCCAGCAACAGCCCCAAAACATCACTGCTCTAGAGAGATATGCATGGAGGAATGGGCCAAAATACCAGCAACAGTGTGTGAAAACCTTGTGAAGACTTACAGAAAACGTTTGACCTGTGTCATTGCCAACAAAGGGTATATAACAAAGTCTTTTGTGGGATCTTGTTCCGTTTTGGTTTGTGTTATTGACCGAGGACTTCACGTATCGTTTTGTTGTTTTGTATATTGTTATCGTGTTGCTAGCTGCGCCTTGGTCCACTGCTTTCGACGATCGTGACAGGGAGATATGTATTGTGTCGAGGCTCAGATCTGGGAAGGGTACCAAAACATTTCTGCAGCATTGAAGGTTCTGAAGAACACAGTGGCCTCCATCATTCTTAAATGGAAGAAGTTTGGAACCACCAAGACTCTTCATAGAGCTGGCCGCGCGGCCAAATTGAGCAATCGGGGAGGTGACCAAGAACCTGATGGTCACTCTGACAGAGCTCCAGAATTCCTCTGTGGAGATGGAAGAACCTTCCAGAAGGAGAACCGTCTCTGCAGCGCTCCACCAATCAGGCCTTTATGATAGATTGGCCAGACGAAAGCCACTCCTCAGTAAAAGGCACGACAGCCCTACTTGGAGTTTGCCAAAGGACTCTCAGATCAAGAGAAACAAGATTCTCTGGTCTGATGAAAGCAAGAATGAACTATTTGGCCTGAATGCCAAGAGCCCCATCTGGAGGAAACCTGGCACCATCCCTACGGTGAAGCGTGGTGCAGCATCATGCTGTGAGGAAGTTTTTCAGAGGCAGGGACTGGGAGACTAGTTAGGATCGAAGGAAAGATGAACGGAGCAAAGTACAGAGAGATCATTGATGAAAACCTGCTCCAGAGCCCTCAGGACCTCAGACTGGGGCAAGGTTCACCTTCTAACAGGACAACGACTTTAAGAACACAGCCAAGACAACGCAGGAGTGGCTTCGGGACAAGTCTCTGAATGTCGTTGAGTGACCCAGCCAGAGCCCGGACTTCCCGGAACCCGATCAAACATCTCTGGAGAGACCTGAAAATAGCTGTGCAGCAATGCTCCCCATCCAACCTGACAGAGCTTGAGAGGATCTGCAGAGAAAAATAGGAGAAACCCACCAAATACATGTGTGCCAAGCTTGTAGAGTCATACCCAAGAAGAATTGAGGCTGTAATCACTGCCAAAAGTCCTTCAACAAAGTGCTGCGTAAAGACTCTGAATACTTATGTAAATTTGATAAACTATTTTATCCATTTTAGAATAAGGCTGTAACATATAATGTGGAAAAAGTCAAGGGGTCTGAATACTTTCCGAATGCACTGTACTTCCATGATTTTTTTTCAACAAGTACCAGGGGACCTTCAGACAAGTCTTTTGAGGCCTATGGGTGTTCTAGAGCAAAACAACCAAACTGTTCGGACGCTACAGACAGAAGTTGGCAGATCGAGTCTCACGCTTGTTGGGGACGTAGAGCAGAACGGAGAACAGCATCGTGTTTGTGATAGACTAATCTTTCCATAAAGGTGTCATCATAATTTTTCTAGGCCAAACTGTTTCAGACGAATTTCGGGATTTTCACCTTTCACCTCATATGCGAAAGTGTGACATAGGCGGATGCAGTGGATTGAGATGCATCCAATGCAAAAAACTGATATCTCTAGCTTAAACTGACAGATCTTTATTGGGATTTTTTATTATGCTAATAAATTTTCTGCAGGGTGCAGATATCGATTTTAGGGGGTTAAAACCTGTAATTGTAATCTGTACAGTGCCTTGCAAAAGTATTCATCCCCCTTGGCATTTTTCCTATTTTGTTGCATTACAACCTGTAATTTAAATTGATTTTTATTTGGATTTCATGTAATGGACATACGGAAAAGTGGTGTGTGCATATGTATTCACCCCCTTTACTATGAAGCCCCTAAATACGATCTGGTGCAACCAATTACCTTCAGAAGTCACATAATTAGTTAAATAAAGTCCACCTGTGTGCAATCTAAGTGTCACATGATCTGTCACATGATCTCAGTATATATACACCTGTTCTGAAAGGCCCCAGAGTCTGCAACACCACTAAGCAAGGGGCACCACCAATCAATTGGCACCATGAAGACCAAGGAGCTCTCCAAACAGCTCAGGGACAAAGTTGTGGAGAAGTACAGATCAGGGTTGGGTTATAAAAAAATATCCAACACTTTGAACATCCCACGGAGCACCATTAAATCCATTATTTCAAAAATTGAAAGAATATGGCACCACAACAAACCTGCCAAGAGAGGGCCGCCCACCAAAACTCACGGACCAGGCAAGGATATCATTAATCAGAGAGGCAACAAAGAGACCAAAGATAACCCTGAAGGAGCTGCAAAGCTCCACAGCGGAGATTGGAGTATCTGTCCATAGGACCACTTTAAGCCGTACACTTCACAGAGCTGGGCTTTATGGAAGAGTGGCCAGAAAAAAAGCCATTGCTTAAAGAAAAAAATAAGTAAACACGTTTGGTGTTCGCCAAAATGGATGTGGGAGACTCCCCAAACATATGGAAGAAGGTACTCTGGTCAGATCAGACTAAAATTGAGCTTTTTGGCCATCAAGGAAAACACTATGTCTGGCGCAAACCCAACACCTCTCATCACCCCGAGAACACCATCCCCACAGTGAAGCATGGTGGTGGCAGCATCATGCTGTGGGGATGTTTTTCATCGGCAGGAACTGGGAAACTGGTCAGAATTGAAGGAATGATGGATGGTGCTAAATACAGGGACATTCTTGAGGTATACCTGTTTCAGTCTTCCAGACATTTGAGACTGGGACGGAGGTTCACCTTCCAGCAGGACAATGACCCTAAGCATACTGCTAAAGCAACACTCGAGTGGTTTAAGGAGAAACATTTAAATATCTTGGAATGGCCTGGTCAAAGCCCAGACCTCAATCCAATAGAGAATCTGTGGTTTGACTTTAAGATTTCTGTACACCAGCAGAACCCATCCAACTTGAAGGAGCTGGAGCAGTTTTGCCTTGAAGAATGGGCAAAACTCCCAGTGGCTAGATGTGCCAAACTTATAGAGACATACCCAAGAGACTTGCAGCTGCAATTGCTGCAAAAGGTGGCTCTACAAAGTATTAACTTTGGGGGGTGAACAGTTTTGCACACATAAGTTTGTCTTATTTCTTGTTTGTTTCACCCCAAAAAATATTTTGCATCTTCAAAGTGGTAGGCATGTTTTGTAAATCAAATGATACAAACCCCCCAAAAATCAATTTTAATTCCAGGCAACAAAATAGGAAAAATGCCAAGGTGGGTGAATACTTTCGCAAGCTACTGTATGCAGATGATACTGTTATGTATGCCATTAACCCAGCTGTTGACCAGGCTATGTTAGAGCTGCAATCGGACCTTGTTGCCTTATAGAAAGCCCCGGTTTGTTTAAAACATGTACTTAACGAGACTAAATATATGTAGTTCTCCAATTCTCGCAAAACAAATTCATATGGACTCCACATTTATTTATTGGATGGTTCTCCCATCAATTGTGTTCCCGCCTATAAATATCTGGGCATTTGTATTGACAAAGATTTAACATTTTAAAAACATATGGAGGAACTAGTTAAAAAGCTAAGATTAAAAGTGGTCTTTTTTTTTATACCGTATTTTCCGCACTATAAGGCGCACCGGAGTATAAGCCGCAGCAGCTAAATTGAATGATATTGAATGATGTGTACATATATAAGCCGCACTGGACTATAAGCCGCAGGTGTTTTAATGTTTAATTACCATATGTAAGGGTTCGTGCACAGAGGGGATTGTCGGGAAAGAGATGGCTGCTTGAGGAAGCTCCCATTTATTAACATTTCAACAAACAAGTTGCATATTTGCATAACATATTCAAGTGTTACTATTTAGTGCAATAGTAGCTGCAGAACATATACTGTGCTGTGTAAACTGTACTGTATCACATAGCGTTTCAGACACACAAACTTTTCAACTTTCAAACTTAAACGGTGCGCTCCCAGCGCACATACCGGCAGTGATCTACAGCAGTGGTTTTCAACCAGTGGTCCTTGAGGGAGTGCTAGGGGTTCCCCAGCAAAATTAGTTAATAGCGTCACAATCATTTAACCACTTAACTTTGGTTATTTTTGAAAAACCTTGAAAAAGTGTGCACATCTTTGAATATTTATCTACATTATAGCCTACAGTAGTACCATAACAAAAAACAAAGTTTACAGCGCTTGACGAGGCAATATCAATAGCTAAATTAAATGTTTTTTTTAAAAGTGCAAAATAAAGTGCCTGTAACACGACAGTAAGCGCAAAAGCCTAAAGTTGCAGCAACACGGCTGCTTAAAATATACGGTAATCAGCCTACCAGAAAAGTCATTAATCCTCGTCTTCATCTTTTAGGCTAAGGTGCAGTACACGGCTGTAACCAGAAAAGTCAAGTCATTAATCCTCATCTCCGTCTTCTTCCTGCGTACTAAAACCACCAAAGTCCTCATCTTCAGTGTCGGAAACGAACAGGCTCAGGGTGGCTTCGTCAGCCACTCTCTCCTTCGTTGTCGCTCTCAAAACCAACGAACTTCTCTTCGTCACTGTCGGAATCGAACAGCCTCTGAAGGGCCTCAGCTGTGGCGGCGTCCTCCTCTTCATCACGCAGCAGTCCAGCCTTTCGGAACCCGTTAATGATCGTGGATGTTTTGACAGCCAGATTGACTGCCTTTAACTTAAAAGCTGCATCATATGCATTTCTACGTTTGTTTTCCATATTGAGGGTTTGTGCATGAAAACTTCCTTTGCACAAACTGTCTCGCTCTCGTAATGTCTGTCTGTCTTGCTCTCGTTCTGTCTCTCGTTCTGTCTCTCGTACCACTCTCGGTTCCACTTTTACTTTTGCGCCGGCCTCCAGCTTTTCCTGCTGGAGCCCGCCGCTTAAAGGTTGGGGGCGCGGACCGGTCATAGAGCCCATAGAGTTAAAGTTGGTGGACTGTAACCTGTAAAATCCATAGATTTAGGAGGTCTTCTAGTGGCCGTTAGCTGTAAAAATCCATAGATTAGCCGCACCGTTATATAAGCCGCAGGGTCAAAAAATGGAAAAAAAGGCGCGGCTTATAGTCCGAAAATTACGGTAGATCTTGCTTCTCCCTAAATAGCTGGAAGCAGATCATACAGTCAACTTTCCTGCCAGTTCTTGACTATGGTGACACCATTTACCAGATTGCAACAGCCACTACTCTTAAACCTATGGTAGATGTCATCTACCATAGCGCCCTTCGCTTTATCACAGGTGACCACTGCAACCTGTATCAAAAGGTTGGCTGGTCCTCATTAAAGTCCTGTAGGTCACATGATTCCCTTTTTATTTACAAAGCTCTTCTACAGAAGCTTCTGACTTACTTAACTTTGCTGTTAAAATATAAAAACATGAGATACCAAACTCGTTCACAAGGTTGGTTAACTGTTGCGGATTGTTCAGGTCACTATTGAGCTAGGTAAATCCGCTTTTAGCTTTAAATCACCTCATTGCTAGACCCAACTACAGAATACATTACAATTGGATGTTCTGGTGCTGCTCGGGCAATTTAAAATATTGATTGGGTACCTTCTTACTGAGGAATGTAATTGTTTTTCTTTAATATTTGTGTTGTGCTGTATTTGATTTTTGAGTTGGTCTTGTGAAGTTGTAATGCAGGGCTCCCTTGTGAAAGAGACCATGGTCTCAATGGTGACTCACTGCATAAATAAAGGTAATCTTACAAAAAATATCACTGGTCAAATGATATTGTAGATACTATTCCCATGGTGTCAAATGAAAGCTAAATTATCCATTCTGATAGTCTGAAAGTGAAATGAATTATTAATAACCATTTCAAATGTTCATATAGTCAGCTTGTCTGGGTTTGTCTTTGTAATAACACATCTGGCTCAGTCTATGGACACTATCCATTAAAATCTACCACTTTACCACAAGTGCCACATCATCATGATAAGTTGCATCAAACTTCAAGCTGCGGTAATGCTAGGCAACATAGAGCTTGTCTGCTTTTCTCTCTCTGGTGGCCTAGATTACTCAGTAATCTGGTCCCCTGTAGCTCAGTTGGTAGAGCATGGCGCTTGCAACGCCAAGGTTGTGGGTTCGTTTCCCACGGGGGGGGCCAGTTTGAAAATGTATGCACTCACTAAATGTAAGTCGCTCTGGATAAGAGCATCTGCTAAATATGTAAAATGTAAATGTAGAAGGTAATGGTTCAGCCAAGCTTCACAACCTGTACCTTTTGAAGTCGGGTCATAGGAAACTAGCTGCTAGCCTCGTGTTGGCCTGGCAGCGATAGAGCGCTAGATAGATAGACTCACCTCCCTCCCAGTGTCTTTAAGTGCTTTCATAGGTAGTTTTATAAGGAGAAGGAGCCAGCGATGTGGCTTTTGCCATCAGCCTAATACAATAGTCCCCAGCCATGTGGACTGGTTTTGTGGGAAATCTTTCAAATGGAAATAAGGCACGGAGGTAGAGCCGAGGGAGAGCTGCCGTGTCTGAAAGAGGATTTTTGAGAAAGGTGCATTGTGGGTCACCCAGACATAATGACTTTCCGGGAAGAGCCTGGATTGGTCTGAGGATTACTTTCTGTCTTCTGAGCTAGCTAACACTTTCACACTTTCACACTCACACTTTCACACTCGCCCAAGTAAGACAATACTGTACTGTACAGCAATATGTGCATACTTTACTGAGTATGAGTATACTGAGTTGAAGTATACTGTACTGTATGTGTGCATTGGTTACATAATGGACATTTGTTTGTGGAGTGCCACTACCATGTAGGCCATTTTGCGTTGAGATACTGTATCAGTGTGTGGAGATAAAGTACGGTGCATTCGGAAAGTATTCAGAACACTTCCCTTTTTCCACATTTTGTTACGTTACAGCCTTATTCTAAAATGGATTCAATGTTTTTTTTACTTATTAATCTACACACAATACCCCATAATGACAAAGTAAAAACAGTTTTTTAGAAACATAAAAAATAGAAATATCACATTCACAGTGCATTCGGAATTTATTCAGACCCCATTACTTTTTACACATTTTGTTATTTTACAGCCTTATTCTAAAATTGATTTCTCATGGTCTGAGAGTAGTTTAGGTGCCTTTTGGCAAACTCCAAGCGGGCTGTCGTGTGCTTTTTACTGATGAGTGGCTTCCGTCTGGCCACTCTACCATAAATGCCTGATTGGTGGCGTGCTGCAGAGATGGTTGTCCTCTGGAAGGTTCTCATATCTCCACAGAGGAACTCTGGAGCTCTGTCAGAGTGACCATCGGGTTCTTGGACACAATCCTGTCTCGGAACTCTACGGAGCTCATATCTTGGTTTTGCTCTGATATGCACCGTCAACTGTGGGACCTTATATATACAGGTGTCTGCCTTTCCAAATCATGTCCAATCTATTGAATTTACCAAAGGTGGACTCCAATCAAGTTGTAGAAACATCTCAAGGATGATGAATGGAAACAGGATGCACTTGAGCTCAATTTCGAGTCTCATAGCAAAGGGTCTGAATACTTATGTAAATAAGGTATTTCAGTTATTATGTTTTGTGCAAAAATGTTGAAAAACCTGTTTTCATTTTGTCATTGTGTGTAGAATGATGAGGGAAAACATTAATTTAATCCATTTTAGAATAAGGCCGTAATGTAACAAAATGTGGAAGGCCAAGGTGTCTGAATACTTTCCGAATGCACCGTATGTGCTTTTCACATATTGTTATTGAGGACCAGCTGTTTAGTGCAATCTGTTATACCTGAAAAGGGCCCTGAGTGTCATTCACAATCTCTTTTCATGTTATCTTCTATTATATTGATTAGCTCAACAGGCCGATTCAAGTGCTCCTAAAACAGTGTCCCCTCCAATGGCTGTAAAGGAGACAAGGCTCTTACCAACCACATGTACTGTCGCATTGTGTCAACAATAGTTATGCTAGCCATGGGAAGTGTAGTTACAGCACAGCAATCACTGTGAAAGGGTACAGGCAAACATGAGTGGGTGATTTCAGAGTTCAGGTTGTTTTACAGTAAGCTGCAATCTTGACCTGGATCCCAGCCCCACTTTGAGCTCTGGAAGCCATCACTGTCTTCAGTATCTCCTCTGTTCGGCTGTAGATGTGAGCTCACATCATAAATATCCTCCATTCTGTTTGATTGCTCTCCAAATAAATCACTTTGTTTAAACAAGCACAGAGTGCTCCCTCTCCCTGCCTTCCATCTCTCTCCCATTTCTCTCTCTGCCTTCTCTCCCCCTTCTCTCTGCTGTGAACTATTGCCGCAATTTACTATAAGCATCTTTCCCAAGTGAACGATAAGAATGGGGATGAATGAATGATTCAACAGTGCCAAAATAGTCTTATCTTCTTCCACCCAAGCCTGTATCTCTCACTAGCGATGATTTTCTCCCCTTCCTCCCCTCCCTGGGAAAAACAATCCAGAAAAAAGGGGAATGGTGATATGAAATAATGACATCAGCAGTTACCTGAGTGAAACCTCAGAAAAATATACATATTTGACCAGAAATTCTTTTTTAGTTAGGTCTTAGGATACATTTCTTGAGAGACTGTAAGCTACTGATTTTAGTGGTTATACTTTGATATTCACTGTAGCATTTTACTCAATCAATGCTATTACTTCTGGTACATCCTCTTGGTAATTTTTCCACCATTACACTCACTTCAGAAGAGCTGTAATGAAATGGGGAAAAAACTTCCATAAAGTGTTTTCATGTGTCTTCGTGTTTGTGTTTGTATTTGTGTTTGAGTGAGAGAGAGAGAGAGAGAGAGAGAGAGAGAGAGAGAATGAGAAAAAACTTCTTTAATTCACTCCTGAATGAAAGCATAACTTCCTCTTCACTTGATCTTTAAACTTTGTTTTATAGTAGTATTCAATGACAACCATCTTTGATATTAAACAATTGGCATGTGTGCTGGGGTTTGCCTTGTAGCATGCATGCACAAACACAAACACGTACACACACACACTCCCAGAGAAACACAGTCACAGAGACAAACACACACACACACAGTCACAGAACTAGAAGAGCAGATTCCCTCACCCAGTCATCTGTCCTCTCCTTCCTCTCCTCTCTTCCAGGATATTAAATATGCTGACATCACTCACCGCTATTGGAACACTGTCAAACTCAATTTTAAAGTTTGGCTTATGCCAAATCCCAGCGTATTTTCCGGCTTTGGTTTTGATCGCGATGAGAAATGGAGCCAGAGAAAAAAATAAAGCCAGAAATGATTGGCGAATCTCAGAAAGAAACCTAAGTGTAGTGTTTTAACGTCTTCTATCATTCAAAAACGCAGCAGATTCTCTCTCTCTCTCTCTCTCTCTCTCTCTCTCTCTCTCTCTCTCTCTCTCTCTCTCTCTCTCTCTCTCTCTCTCTCTCTCTCTCTCTCTCAGCCAAGCAAAGATAAATTCATTAATTCCTTAATTAAGAAATGTGTCTCAGATGACATGCAGATTACGCTGCATCGCAGATCTATATTAGATTAATGTTATGGATTTGTAGCTGTTTTCGTACATTCTAATTTCTTATCGTTCCCCATTAGTCACAAAGGGGTTCTGGCTGAAACGCAATGCCTTTATAAATGGACTGGGTTATGTGAGGCTGTGTGAATACAGGCCCAGGTTATTGCCATTAGCCACACACACACATACAGTACACACACACACACCCATGTTGGAAATGGAACATACAGTATTAGCCCAGGCCTGCCTAATCAAAGCAAGCTGAAAAATGTGTGTAATTTATGACATGTTAACTGCCCTCACAAAATAAATTCAAGCTTAAAGGTACAGTATTTGATCTGGGAATCGATTTAGATGGTCATTTCAGTTATTGACGTTACCCATTGATTCTCGAAGAATATAACTTCTAAATGCCTCATGAGCTTAGCAACTATCCTAGCCCCATTCCTAAACTGTATTCCAAAAAAAGTGGCGGGGCTGCCCAGATTGTAGCTTTAAGCAAAACAACACCCGGCAGACCAGGCAGGCCTTGGCTCCTAAAGCATGGGAATGTTGTTTTCATAGAGATAATCACGCAGCAGCTGAGACGTAGCCTGTATGTATATTTTCTTCTTTTTTTCACCTTCTATTTATTTGCTTGGGGGTTGAATTCACCAGGATTCCAGTCAGTTCTCCCGGGGCCCAGATCACCTTTCTGGGGCTGCTGAGGAGCAGCAGGAGGAGAAGCTGTGTTCCATCCAGACTACATTGATTAGGTTGACACAGAGGAAACATACAATCTCCTTCTCCTTGTGGTGCTGTTAGGGGAGAAAACTCTAGCCTTTTCTGTCTACCATTGTTCAGACCACAGGTGTCCGTCTCTCTTACCTCAGCTGTAGGCCTACATAGAGTATAATTCTCTAACTTATACTGCTCCTTTTAATCGATGTAATGCTCTTTCATATTGACTGCAGATTCATCAACTATCCAGTTTATAATATATTATTATTATATTTTTCCAATCTGCTAATCTATACAAATGGGTACATTGACATGCCCAAGTCTCCCAAGCAGATCATTGAATGTCCAACAAAAAAAAGGAGATAAATGAAGTGAAAAGCCTATGACAAATGTGTCCTATCTCTGGGCAGTACAATCTCCACAATAACACATATTTCTGTGGAATGGCTGTGATGGCTATCTGGAGGACATTGGAGACTGAGAAGACGTGTGTTAGATAAACAGGACATACTCTTAGGATTGGGACAGGGGCCAGTGGACACAGCTGAAGGAGCAGCTTGGGAGAGATGGGAGGAGGAGGGGATGAGAGAGGGATGGGGGAGGGTGTCCCGTGGAGGGCACAACGATTTGACCGTCCTGACCGCAGTTCTCTGGAACTGCCCAGGCCTGACAGGTGGCCAGAATCGAGACCAGACCAGGACTGATCTGAACAGATATTTAGTGGATGTTATTGCAGGTGTAGTGAAATGCTTATGTTCCTAGCTCCAAGAGTGCAGTAATTTAGTACAATACAAAACAAGTGTGCAAATCTAAAAAGTAAAAAAATGGAATTAAGAAATATAGAAATATTAGGATGAGCAATGTCAGTGTCCGGCATATAAATATATATATATATGTATATGATAGGATGTACAGTATAGGCATTATGGACAGTTTATGGATAGAATATGTAGTATATCTGTAGGATAGTATGTACAGCAATAGTTAAATAGGATAGGCTTTGACTAGAATAGGGTATATACATACAGTATGAAGTGGGTAAAACAGTATGTAAACATTATTAAAGTGAACAGTGTTCAATGACTATGTACATAGGGCAGCAGTATCTAAGGTGCAGGGTTGAGTATCGGGTGTTAGCCGGCTAGTGACAGTGACTAAAGTTTAGGGCAGGGTACTGGGCGGAGGCTGGCTAGTGGTGACTAATGGTCTGATGGCCTTGAGATAGAAGCTGTTTTTTCAGTCTCTTGGTCCCAGCTTTGATGCACCTGTACTGACCCTGCCTTCTAGACGGTAGCGGGGTGAACAGGCCATGGCTCGGGTGGCTGAGGTCCTTGATGATCTCCTGGAGGGCAGGCAGTGTGCCCCTGGTGATGCATTGGGAAGACCGCACCACCCTCGGTGCAGTTGCCATACTAGGTAGTAATACAGCCCGACAGGATGCTCTCAATGGTGCATCTGTAGATGTTTGTGAGTGTCAGTGTGGGTCCCAGTCTTGGTCTGTCACACTGCGGATGCTGCCATTAGCCTCTTACTGAGGATCCTCTCATCTCTGGCCTGTTTGCATTCCTCTTCATTTCATACTCTTCCTCAAGTCATCTGTATCCATTCAATTACAGCCTTACTGTGTCACAACCACTCTAGTTTAGCTACCTCAAGAGAGGTATGCCATGGCCGCTGTATAACTCATCTCAGAATGTCTCATTCAGTTCTGTCTCCAGTAGCGTTGCGTGGGTAAAATCACAGGGGAAGCCAGAAGAAAAAGGCATATTACAACCTATGTGTTGTGATTATTGCTTTGTTTGCTCTATAACCAGTTAGTTCATATGCCTTGCAACCATGATATACAGTGCATTCGGAAAGTATTCAGACCTCTTGACTTTTTCCACGTTTGTTACGTTACAGCCTTATTCTGAAATTGATTAAAGAAAAAAAGTATCATCAATTTACACAAAATACCCCATAATGACAAAGTGAAAACAGGATTTTAGAAATGTTTGCAAATGTATAAATCTCTTAAGGATCGGACCCTTTTTTTATATTTTCGCCTAACATGACATACCTAAGTCTAACTGCCTGTAGCTCAGGACCTGAAGGAAGGATATGCATATTATTGATACCATTTGAAAGGAAACACTTTGAAGTTTGTGGAAATGTGAAATTAATGTAGGATAATATAACACATTAGAGCTGGTAAAAGATAATACAAACAAAAAAACAACATTTTTCAATTAGTTTTTTGTTCCATCATCTTTGAAATGCAAGAGAAAGGCCGCAATATAATATTGCAGTTTTGGCGCAATTTAGATTGTGCATACTAGATGGCAGCAGTGCATTGCAAAGTTTCAGATTGATCCAGTGAAGCATTGCAATACTGGACTATTTTGTATCAAGTCTGCCCAAATGTGCCAAATTGGTCAATTGATACATTTTCAAGTACATAACTATAGAGAACATACAAAAAATATATGGTAATACAAAATGTAAGTTTACACACTCCCAGAAATGTCACACATGATGGATCATTAGCTTATACACTAATTTTTCCACATCTAGATGGCCGGACGGGGTGGGTGTGGACAGCTGGGGTTCAAACTGTAGAACCCAGTTCCTACATTTGAATATAAAAATGGATTTTATCAAACAAAAATATAATACATTTTATCTCTGGGACCCTCAGGATGACAAATCAGAGCAAGATTACTGAATGTAAGCACATTGTTTACCTTCAGAGGTGAATGTATCAAACCAGTGGCCGTGATACGTTTTTTGTTGTTGTGCACTCTCCTCAAACAATAGCATGGTATTTTTTCACTTTAATAGCTACTATAAATTGGACAGTGCAGTTAGACTAACAATAATTTAAGGTTTCTGCCCATATAAGACATGTATATGTCCTGGAAAGTTTGCTGTTACTTACAACAGTCATGCTAATAACATTAGCGCATGTTAGCTCAACCGTTCCGTATACGGGACACTGATCCCGTAGAGATAAAAAAAAATACCTTATTTACATAAGCATTCCGACTCTTTGCTATGAGACTCGAAATTAAGCTCAGGTGCATCCTGTTTCCATTGATCATCCTTGAGATGTTTCTACTACTTGATTGGAGTCCACCTGTGGTAAATTCAAATGATTGGACATGATTTGGAAAGGCACACTCCTGTCTGTATAAGCTCACACAGTTGACAGTGCATGTCAGAGCAAAAACCAAGCCATGAGGTCGAAGGAATTGTCCGTAGAGCTACCGAATTGTCCGTAGAGCTACCGGAAGGCTACCAAAAAATGTCAGCAGCATTAAAGGTCCCCAAGAACACAGTGGCCTCCATCGTTCTTAAATGGAAGAAGTATGGAACCACCAAGACTCTTCCTAGAGGTAGTTGTCCTTGATTATCTTTTTGGCCTTCCTGTGACATCGGGTGCTGTATATGTCCTGGAGGGCAGGTCCCCTGTAGCTCAGTTGGTAGAGCATTGCGCTTGCAACGCCAGGGTTGTGGGTTTGTTTCCCATTGGGGGCCTGTATGAAAATGTATGCACTCACTAACTGTAAGTCGCTCTGGATAAGAGCATCTGCTAAAATGACTAAAATGTAAATGTAGTTTGCCCCTGGCTCGCTCAGTTTAGCTCAATGCTGATTGGCTATAATTTTATACTTTTTTTTATCAAGGGAGGCCAATTGCTCGCTGGCTTCCCTTCAATTCATAACTACGGGGCTGCAACAATGTCATACTCATTTGGACCAGGCAGCATCAGATCAATGGCCTACACATAGAGAGACAGAGGGGCGCTGTTTCGCTTGCTCGGATGCTTTCGCTGGTGAGATACATTCAGCCTCTTGCGAATTGAGAGAAAATTATGAAACCCAGAGAGACAAAAGATACATTATTTTAAATGTTTTTGTCTTTTTTACTTGGTCAATGTTTTGAGGAAGCCTGGCTTCCCTTGGCATTTATAAATACACACCACTGTCGGTCTCAGTCCTTTTTGCTGGGTGGATCATCCTCAGCCTCATGTCTCATAAGGGTCACCGTACAGTCCAATGGGCAGGGTTACTTGCCTTCAGTGCATTGATTGTAAACATGTATTCAGTAAAAGTGAAAGGGAGACAGGCCCCCGTTCACATTAAATATAATCTGACAGCTAATCTGATGAACCTTTTGGGACTGCGATGAAGGAGGTGTGCCTGTGTGTGTGAGGCTGCTTCCATGTAATTAATACATCAATGACTGTTCCCAGGCATGGCTTTGAGACAGAGAGGAAATGTGCGTACTGCACTTGGTGTGTGACTGATGGCAAGCGAAAGAAAAAAGCCTTCAAACTGACTTGGAGATTTACCCTGCATGAAACCAACTGGGACGCAATTATGGGAAAAACAACAATTAAAATGGTTTCCAAGACAGCTATCCAAGACGCTATCACTAAGTTGTCACAATTCTGTATCGCCTCAATATATCACGTAGTGGATTTGGTTGCCTGGATCACAGGATGTGAGACACCAAGCCAAGAAAATAAAACATTTTATATGATTCTACAGGGCTGAGGTTGCGATGATTCACTTGCAAATTGAAATATGAAAGAAAACTGACAAGACGCGCAGAGAAATCATTTCTAGGAGATCAATTATCTTATATTAAGATGCATGAAAGATGATCACCTGGAAATTGCAGCAGGATATTTTACCTTTTCATCAGGTTAGAGAGAGTAGAATAAGTCAGACCATTGTTGATCTAGCGAGGACATCTGGCTGCTTCGTCCTTTTAGCTAGCGAGGGGACCTGGCTACATACATTTACAAAAGACTACATCCAACATTCCAACAACGGCTGCCAAGACATTGTCAAGACCACCCTTTACCAGGAGACCTGGGCCATATTAACCAAGAGTCTGTGTAGAAGCGCTGATCTAGGATCAGTTTGGTCTTTTACATCAAAATGAAGAGAATTATATGGTCAGGGGGGTCCTGATCCTAGATCAGAGCTCTTAGTCTAAGACGCTTTTTGACTACGAGACGTGGCTGCATAAACTTAAGACTACATCCAAAGCAGCAGCTGCCAAGGAATTGTCTTGATCATGAGACATCCATAGTGCATTCATTGTGTCTGGACTTCTTATGTACCTCTGAGGGTAATAGGAATTGACAGGTCTGCTACAGACTGAATACTACTGGTCACGAATACCAACTAATACCTAGTGCCTTAACCCCAGAGAGCCACTTTGAGTCGGAGGGAGAGCTTTTAATACAATTTGTTTGTGCCACTTTGGGCACAGGAGAAGTGCATGGGTCTGTGTGAGGAGGCTGGCACTTTAAAACTTCATCCATTACCATGCAGCCCTAAAGGAACGGAACACACACACACACACTCAGGAGGAGAGGAGAGGATGACGTGGTTGGCTGGCTGCCCAACAGTCTGTCAGAGTGACTGTCTCTGATAGCCTGTTATAATTGCCCCCTTTGCTAGCATAGATCCCTCAGGCATCATACATTGGTGGACATGATGTGGGGCTGCTTCCATCATTGGACTGAAATGACTGCTTTGATAGACTGAAACTGATATTTCAGTATATCTGTTGGAGGATCATAAACTATGATCCCATTCTATTCCGTTCCAGAATAAATGCAACTATGCTTGACGTCAATGGAAAAATCGGGTAGAAATATTTAGTTTGGCATATTTGTAAAATGTAAGCTAAGAAATTCTTTACCATAACCCAACCTGTGTTGTGAACGCAGAATAATAATAATAATATGCCATTTAGCAGATGCTTTTATCCAAAGCGACTTACAGTCATGCGTGCATACATTTTTGTGTATGGGTGGTCCCGGGGATCGAACCCACTACACTGGCGTTACAAGCGCCGTGCTCTACCAGCTGAGAACACGTGCTATGCTGTGTTAGTTCCAAAAGTTGTTAAACAGAAAATAGGGAGAGGGAGAGAAAAGCTGACCCAGTCTTGAGCTAGATAACTAAAAAACAATATATGATTTACAGCAGATTCATTGGTAGCATTTTATCTTCTCTCTCTCTCTATGTTCTTAATGTCCCCCACTCTTATGTATTGTGGCAGGGTTGGTCCATTGACATGGGAGGTCTGTGAGACAGTGGTGTAGATGGATAGGGCCGGGGAGCAGAGAGACCTGTCACAGGGTGATCATAGCTCTCTGTGTCAGAGCTAATGACTGGGCTCCGGTACAGGGACACTCACTCAGAAGAATGCCCCTCTCTCACACAGCTAATGGTTACACACTCCTGATCCGACCATGGTCGCCCATTAGAGGTGATCGACTGTGTGTGTGTGTGTGTATGTATGTGTGTGTGTGAAGGGTTATATTAGTAGTAGTGTGGGGCTAGAGTAGTGGAGAGAAAGATGGGGAGGGAGGGGACTACTGGCTGGTGCAGACAGTGGCTAAATCATTGCACATGGGACTGTGCTGGCACTTATAGCACATAAACGTCAGTGGAATTGAGTTGGTTTGGAGAAACCAATGTAATATGCATGCCGACATTTGTGGGTGGGTGTTAAGTGCGAAGGAGAGGAGGGTTACGAGTGGTTAGAAATCGATCTTTCAAGAGTATCGTTGTCTCTTACCACTAACACTAACAACGTGAAATATTCTAAGTGAAAATGTTCTATCCCACTTTATAAGGGTTTCATGCATGCTTCACAAATCATTTATAAGCACATGTATGAGCAAATATTATTTTCAAACAGTTCACATACTGAGAAAAGTATCCTCCAAGTCCCATCATAAGCTTTCATTAAATGTGTTAGAATGATGTCGGAACACGTCCTTTATGTCTGGTTTGATGAGATAATTTATAAAAAATTTATGATCCCATTTCCCGCTTATGGTGTCAGCCAGGGCCAGTTGTTCTCTCACACACACACACACACACACACACACACACACACACACACACACACACACACACACACCGCTGAGAGGTGATGTTTAGCTACTGGCCTTATGCTTAATTAGAGCCATCTAGGAAATGTTCCTGAGAAGGCTATGAATCATGGGTAAAAACACAGCCCCAATGGAAATGTTACCTAAGTGATTAGGAAAACGCTGTAAATCAATACTCCCTTTGACCTGAGCTGGCAATGGACTGACAGAATAGACTGAGACAATTAACATTGATAAAATAAGAAAATAAATATGATTAAACAATTAAAGGGATACTTTGCTAGTTAGCATTGGATCACAGAGACATAAAAGTGCTATCCACGAGTTCATCTGACAATGGGGAAATAGATAAAGGGCATCTTTGCCAAAATCCTGAGGTATCCCTTTAAGTTTTGAGTAAACCCTTCTGGTGGCTCAGAGAGAGAGAGATCCACGTACCGCACGCACAAAAGCCATTTTTGGATAAATTTTAATGACTCATTGGCCTGCGAGCATCACCTTTCTAAAATGCGGACGTGTGTTAATCAGCGTGGCGTAATGTGGCTGGTGTGTCTATTAGTTACCTGTGCTGCCAGGGTCTCTATTTCCTAAATCCCCAAATTGGTCAGTTCGTCCTTAGCCATCTTGACCAAATGAAGTCATTTATTTAAAATGGCACCCCAGCCTCCCATCCCTCCACTAAATAACAAACAGGTCACAACCTCATTGCCAATCCGCAGAGTTTCATTTATTTACCAAAGCTCTGTGTTGCTTTGTTTGTTTTGATTAGCTGTTAATGCATAATTCACCCCTCTCTCACATCTCACTGACTCATATGTTACCAAGGTCACAAGATATATTAGCTATTCAGAGAGAAAATCAATAGCCAAAGCAGACCTTGACATCGCAGGGCCACGGAATATGTAAACAGATCATCAGTCCATGCCAATCCATGCTATCTATCTCTAACACATTGAAATTACCCTCAATAGCTACTGAAACAATGCTTTAGTCCAGTGGTCGCCAACCTTTTCTGAGTCAAGATCACTTTCGCAGTCAAAAAGCAAGCCAAGATCTACTGCTGAGATCTACCGTGCAGGGCTTCTGATACAAGTGCACCTACCGCCAGCAGCGCAAGATGAATACGAGCTCAAAATGGAGGCTTTTCTACATAAATGTTTGGTGAACGACTAGGAATGAATTGAAGATCAAGATTTAACAAAAAGGTCATTCTTGGTCATATTCAGAAAGTCACAGAATAGGAGAGTTCTAACAGTCTGTTCACCTTCTTGATAATAGCACAGGAATAAATAGTTAAAATAGCTAGATTTTGCTCAACATTACAAAATGGCTAACCCTGTATCTGTCCCTGCTATTAAACTTCACTTTCATGCAAATTTCTGGAGCCTAAATGCCATATTTGCGGGGAGCGTTTCAATCAAAATTAATTGATGGGAACTACTTTTCGGGAATTTGCACTCAATTAATGTCAGTTCTTAATACCCCATGAAAATCTGCTCAGGCAAATAGCTGCTGTGCCACTTCATCACTTCAGGTGGCTAATTCCCATGTAGCTCTTTTTCCCCTTCTCTTCCTCTGGTTTATAATTAACGTTATTCAGCGGCAGGCTAACAGCACACTCTTCATGGGTTGGCCTAATTGGGTTCTGCACCCTTACCTTTTAAATTAAAAGCATTTTATGGAGCCATTTAAAACACATAGGCCTCGTAATTAAAAAGAAATGAGGGAAAGAGCACGGATCTGTGGCGTTACACGTTCTATGGCATCGTGTTCAAATAACTATTAAACTGTTGTCGATAACTACGGTATTGAAGACCAGTATGGAGTTAATAAGGTTTATTGAGGTTTTGGAAGATGACGTGTTCAATTATGTGTACTTTTTGCAAATGTTGTGTATGAGCAACTTCACCAATGATGGCCTACTTCTGAAATTGATGTTCAGTATTATGTTTGTCCAAATAGATTCATTTAGTAAGTGAGGTAGGTAGGAAAGAAGTAAGGAAGCACATTAAGGTAAATAATGATCATGCGGTTAGAACACATACTCTAGACAAATTGTCCTATTTGACAGTTGTTGTCTTGACCTGCTTGTACTGTGTAAATACCATACCGTACACAAACTCTGAGATAAAAACAGATGTTTGGCAGATGAACACACACACACACAGAGAGAGACACACACATAGAGACACACACACACACACAGGGCCGTCTCCAGGCATTAGCAACATAAGCGGCACTAGGGGGCCCCCTTTTTTTTGGGGGGGGGGGGGGGGGCAAATCCATTCATCTCCACTCGACTCTCAGCTGTGCAACATAGGTCATCAATTTGGGCACCCAGCGTGTCTGTATAGCCTCTCCCCAGGAAATTAGCTTTAAAATAGCAATAATGTCTCTCCACCCCATGGCAAAATGGGTAGAATTGCAGGAAGTTAGTTGTAAAACTGCAATATCTTCTCTCTGCCCCATGGAAAAATTTGTAAAACTGAAAAAGTGCATGACATTTGTTATAACATTGCCAAATTTTCTCTCTGTGCCATGGCAAAACTTGTAAAACTGACAAATTGCTCTCCACCGTCACGAGGGGGCCACTAAAATGTTTTGCCGTGAGGTGGTGGTACCCCCAAGCAAATCTCACTTAGGGCCCCAAAAAGGCTAGGGCCGGCACTGCACACACATTTTCGTTTTGTTTTCTCACAGTCAGCTCTGTACCATGCTGTGCTCCTGATGCAGTAGTGGGCCTGCCCTTTTTATGAGAGAAACATACGGCTGAATTTAACAGAACAGTCTGCTGTAATTTTAACAGCCTGACCATGACACTGGCGAATTGCAACCCCTCTAAAATGTATAGACTTGTGTGCAAGGGTATTATTAATAAATCGTACAGATTGTACCTTAACGACTATTCACACTTGCACATTTTAAAGTGGGATAGCACTGACCTTAAACCAGGGCTAGCTGACCCTGCTCTGGAGCAGGGTTAGCACTTACTTTTTGGGGTTAGCCCCAGGGTTGGAAGTAACAAATTACAAAAACTCTCATTACTGTAATACTAAATCTTCTGACTACTTTTCAAAGTCAGTCATTTTACTTTTACTTAAGTATGTTTTGAATGAACTATTGTACTTCGCTACCCTTTTAGAAACATCCGTTAGAGAGTACAATTTTGTAGGCTATCCATAATAGTAGATCATGAGGGCACAGAAAGTTTGCGAAAGCCCCTCAGAGCCAGAAGAAACAACTCATCGTTGTTTAGTCAAAGACCAATCCAATCAAATTTCACGCATCGCACCAATACAGGCCAATCAAATCAAACTGCATACAAACTGAACAATGATAGTCGGAAAAGGTAAAAATAACTTAGTTTAGCGTGTAAGAGTGGAAAGTCTTCTATCAAAACGGTGTGTGTGAAAACAATGGAGACGGAGGAGACTGCGTGCAATTCTACTTCAAGCACAGGAGAGGCGATGCATTTCAAACTTTGCTTACCCAGGATGGCGGAGGTGGCAGCCTACAAAACCTTGAGGAAATGTTGTAGACGTAAGATAACTAGCTAGCTATGAATGATCAACATGTTGCTATGGATGGTTTTAGCAGCTAGTATATGTAGCGGACATGAGTGGTCACCTGATGAGGTAGGTTGTGATGGTGGTGGCTACCTAGCTGTGTAAGTTATCTGGGCTAGCTAACAACATTAGGCTAACTTCATCAAGTGAGCTAGGCTAGGTAAGTGAAATAGCTAGCTAGCTAACATTAGCTTGCTTGGTCATGACATACAGTATTTACATTTACATTTTACATTTTAGTCATTTAGCAGACGCTCTTATCCAGAGCGACTTACTTAGGATTTTTTGCTATGTACTGTACTGTTTCTGATCAACAGAGTGGAGCAGAGACCAGGCTTTGTGGAATTCAGCTCTGATTACATAGATTCACCCAAGGTCAATACTTTCTTTGTTTGCTGAAATCCAGACTTCAAATAAATGTTAATCAAATACAACCACTGACTGTTTGCTCATTGCTGATGCTCTATGATGGCAACTCAGCGCAAATGGGCATGCGCCAATTGAATCTCAACAAGGAAACAGTCAGTGGTTGTATTTGGTATTTTATTAGGATCACCATTAGCTGTTGCAAAAGCAGCAGCTACTCTTCCTGTGGTCCACACAAAATATGAAACATGACATAATACAGAACATAATGACCGAACAACATCCATTTTTGAAAAAGGCACACGTAGCCTACATATCAATACATACACACAAACTATCTAGGTCAAATAGGGGAGAGGCGTTATGCAGTGAGGTGTTGCTTTATCTGTTTTTTTTAAACCAGGGTTGCTGTTTATTTGAGCAATATGAGATAGAACAGAGTTCCATGAAATAATGGCTCTATATAATACTGTATGCTTTCTTGAATTTGTTCTGGATTTGGGGACTGTGAAAAGACCCCTGGTGGCAAGTCTGGTGGGGTAAGTGTGTGTCAGAGCTGTGTGTAAATTGATTATGCAAACAATTTGGGATTTTCAACATATTCATGTTTCTTATAAAAACGAAGAAGTAATGAAGTCAGTTTCTCATCAACTCTTAGCCAAGAGAGACTGGCATGCATAGTATTTATATCAGTTGAATTTGTCTTTCTGCCGATAAATTCATTTACAGTGAGAGAAAAAAGTATTTGATCCCCTGCAATTTTGTACGTTTTCCCACTGACAAAGAAATGATCAGTCTATAATTTTAATGGTAGGTTTATTTGAACAGTGAGAGACAGAATAGCAAACAAAAAAATCCAGAAAAAAAACATTTATTTTTATAAATTCATTTGCATTTTAATGAGGGAAATACGTTTTTGACCCCCTCTCAATCAGAAAGATTTCTGGCTCCCAGGTGTCTTTTATACAGGTAACAAGCTGAGATTAGGAGCACACTCTTAAAGGGAGTGCTCCTAATCTCAGCTTGTTACCTGTATAAAAGACACCTGTCCACAGAAGCAATCTGGAATTAAAATGGATTTTTTTTGGGGGGGGGGGGGGTTGTCTCATTTGATTTACACAACATGCCTACCACTTTGAAGATGCAAAATACTTTTTATTGTGAAACAAACAAGAAATAAGACAAAAAAAACTTTGTGAAGCCACCTTTTGCAGCAATTACAGCTGCAATCTCTTGGTGTATGTCTCTATAAGCTTGGCACATCTAAAAAATAACTTTGGAAGTATGCTTGGGGTCATTATCCATTTGTAAGACCCATTTGCGACCAAGCTTTAACTTTCTGACTGAAGTCTTGAGATGTTGCTTCAATATATCCACATAATTTTCCTTCCTCATGATGCCATCTATTTTGTGAAGTGCACCAGTCCCTCCTGCAGCAAAGCACCCTTACAGCATGATGCTGCCACCCCCGTGCTTCACGGTTGGGATGGTGTTCTTCGAATTGCAAGCAGCCACTTTTTCCTCCAAACATAACGATGGTCGTTATGGCCAAACAGTTATATTTTTGTTTCATCAGACCAGAGGACATTTCTCCAAAAAGTGCGATCTTTGTCCCCATGTGCAGTTGCAAACATGAGTCTGGCTTTTTTATGGCGGTTTTGGAGCAGTGGCTTCTTCCTTGCTGAGCGGCCTTTCAGGTTATGTCAATATAGGACTTGTTCTACTGTGGATATAGATACTTTTGTACCTGTTTCCTCCAGCATCTTCACAAAGTCCTTTGCTGTTGTTCTGGGATTGATTTGCACTTTTCTCACCAAAGTACATTAATCTCTAGGAGACAGAATGCGTCTCCTTCCTGGGCAGTATGACGGCTGTGTGGTCCCATGGTGTTTATACTTGTGTACTATTGTTTGTACAGATGAATGTGGTACCTTCAGGCGTTTGGAAATTGCTCCCAAGGATGAACCAGACTTGTGGAGGTCCAAAACATTTTTTTGAGGTCTTGGCTGATTTACATTTACATTTTAGTCATTTAGCAGATGCTCTTATCCAGAGCGACTTACAGTTAGTGAGTGCATACATTATTTACATACTGGCCCCCCGTGGGAATCGAAATCACAAACCTGGCGTTGCAGACGCCATGCTCTACCAACTGAGCTACATCCCTGCCGGTCATTCCCTCCCCTACCCTGGACTATGCTGGGCCAATTGTGCGCCGCCCCATGGGTATTTATTTTGATTTTCCCATGATGTCAAGCAAATAAGCACTGAGTTTGAAGGTAGGCCTTGAAATACATCCATAGGTACACCTACAATTGACTCAAATTATGTCAATTAGCCTATCAGAAGCTTCTAAAGCCATGACATCCTTTTCTGGAATTTTCCAAGCTGTTTAAAGGCACAGTCAAGTTAGTGTATTTAAACTTCTGACCCACTGGAATTGTGATTAAGTGAAATGATCTGTCCATAAACAATTGTTGGAAAAATTACTTGTGTCATGCACAAAGTAGATGTCCTAACCGACTTGCCAAAACTATAGTTTGTTAACAAGAAATTTGTGGAGTGGTTGAAAAACGAGTTTCAATGACTTCAATAACCTAAGTGTATGTAAAGTTCCGACTTCAACTGTATATCCTTGTATTGCTACTGCTTTGAGGAACGTTTATTGAAAAAGTCTGGATTTCAGCAAACAAAGAAAGGCACGCAACTACAGAGGACAAACATAGGTACAAGGTAAGCATTTCATAATGTATTTGACCTTGGGCGAATCAATGTAGTCAGAGCTGAAATCCACAAAGCCTGGTCTCTGCTCCACTCCGTTGGTGGAGTTAATCAGAAACGGCCTTCACTGTGGAGTGAAGTTTAGTCAGCTAAGCTAGACATGGACTCATCTCAACATTAGACAACTTTGTAGGTCTGATCAAATCTAACAAACTCACTTTTGAGGGCTATTGTAATGTCAGTGATATGATGAACTAGGTTGCCACATAACGCAGGAATTACAGAAATATTCAATATGTGTATGTTGTGTATTTGCCACTGTGCAGGTTTGGTCTACCTGAAGCATAATCTTGACACAATGACAGAGGACGAGACAGAGCAACAGAGGCATCATTCATCTGATGAAGAGGATTTATTCTCTTCACTGATGCCCGAAAGGTCACAAAGTACAGGGGAGCTGGATGGGTACCTTGCCTGTGTGTCAGACAATATGGACTTGCTTCATTCCTTTCCATACATAAAGAAGCTGTCTCTCAAACTGAACACAGGACTGCCTGCCTCTGTCGCTTGTAATTGTCTTTTTAGCTGTGCTAGACTGCTCTTCACTGCAAAGACTCGATTCACTTTAAAAATCAGCTTCTGCTGAAACTGAACAGTAAGTTTAGAGAGGTTTAGGTGTTAGAACAGAACTCCTTTGTTTTTGCTGAAGAAACACAACTTAAACTATAGGCTACATGTACAGAGTACATTAGGTTATCTAATGCAGCATCTGTAGCCCCTTTTCTATCTCAGGGCAGTTTGCGCATAACTTTTTTATCTCCATGATGTTCTGTTGTTGCCTCCAGAACTAATTTGACATCAAATCCTTTAGGTATGTCCAGTGTGCCCTGGCACTCCCCATTTGGCCTTGTATGAGTGAGTGAGTGAAATTAGCTATAAGGTCAATGTTTCCATTTTAAAAGTAGCTAAATTACTTTCACTCTGAATACTTTTGAAATTAGCTACTTTTTACTTCTACTTGAGTAAATGTTCATTAAATTAACAGTATTTCTACTTGAGTAGGAGTATTCCAGTACTCTTTCCACCCCTGGTTATCCCCAGAAACACAGTGCCATAATGCAGGGTTTCCCAAAGTCGGTCTTGGACCCCCCCCCCCAGCGATGTAGTGCTTGGGCAAAAAACTAAACATGCATTGGGAACCCCTGCATAATGGAGCCAGTATGAAACAGTGTCAAGGAAAACTCCTGGCTGAGACTCATTTTTTGCTAGTCTGGTATTCGAGAGTGGTAAGAGAAAGAACATACACACAGAAAGGCAATAACAGGTCAAATTTCCCAGAGGGTCTTGACACAGGCATAGAGATTAATTGCAGTGTTGTTAGGTTGAATAAAGGCGTTTGTGGCATGATTAAAGAAAGTGAAGTAGGCCCTCCCAGCAGGCCTGAACCAACACACTCGAAGCCCACAGCACTCACAGCACAGACCAAAACAGCCAAAAGGTCTGAAAGGAAACAGCAGCTCCACCTACACATACCACCCTGAATTATTTTTTGAATAAATGTTGCCTGCTGAACGATGGTAGAATGGAATTGTGGAATTAGAAGGTACAGTGCATTCAGAAAGTATTCAGAACACTTCACTTTTTCCACATTTTGTTACATTACAGCCTTATTCTAAAATGGATTAAATGTTTTTTTCCCCCTCATCAATCTACACACAATACTGCATAATGACAAAGCAAAAACAGCTTTTTTGAAATTGTACCCTATACTCAGTACTTTGTTGAAGCACCTTTGGCAGCGATTACAGCCTCGAGTCTTCTTGGGAATGATGCTACAAGCTTGGCACACCTGTATTTGGGGAGTTTCTCCCATTCTTCTCTGCAGATCCTCTCAAGCGGTGTCAGGTTGGATGGGGAGAGTCGCTGCACAGGTATTTTCAGCTCGCTCCAGAGATGTTTGATCAAGTCCGGGCTCTGGCTGGGCCACTCATGGACATTCAGAGACTTGTCCTGAAGCCACTCCTGCGTTGTCTTGGCTGTGTGCTTAGGCTTGTTGTCTTGTTGGAAGGTGAACCTTCGCCCCAGTCTGAGGTCCTGAGCGCTCTGGAGCAGGCCTCCTTGCTCGCATCAAGGATCTCTCTGTACTTTGCTCTGTTTGTCTTTCCCTCTATCCTGACTAGTCTCACAGTCCCTGCCGCTGAAAAAGATCCCCACAGCATGATGCTGCCACCACCATGCTTCACCGTAGCGATGGTGCCAGGTTTCCTCCAGACGTGACGCTTCGCATTCAGAACAAAGAGTTCAATGTTAGCGCAGAGAATCTTGTTTCTCATGATCTGAGAGTCCTTTAGGTGCCTTTTTGGCAAACTCCAAGCGGGCTGTCATGTGCCTTTTACTAAGGAGTGTCTTCAGTCTGGCCACTCTACCATAAAGGCCTGATTGGTGGAGTGCTGCAGAGATGGTTGTCCTTCTGGAAGGTTCTCCCATCTCCAAAGAGGAACTCTGGAGCTCTGTCAGAGTTACCATTGGGTTCTTGGTCACCTCCCTGACCAAGGCCCTTCTCCCCCAGTTGCTCAGTTTGGCAGGGCGGCCAGCTCTAGGAAGAGTCTTGGTTGTTTCAAACTTCTTCAATTTAAGAATGATGGAGGCCACTGTGTTCTTGGGGACTTTCAATGCTGCAGAAATGTTTGGTACCCTTCCCCAGATCTGTGCCTCGACACAATCCTGTCTCGGAGCTCTGCAGACAATTCCTTCGACCTCATGGCTTGGTTTTTGCTCTGAAATGCACTGTCAACTGTGGGACCTTATATAGCCTTGCCAAATCATGTCCAATCAATTGGGTTTACTACAGGTGGACTCCAATCAAGTTGTAGAAACATCTCAAGGATGATCAATAGAAACAGGATGCACCTGAGCTAGGGATGTGGCGGTCACAAGATTTCGTCAGCCGGTGATTGTAATGCAAATAACTGTCGGCCTCACGGTAATTGACCGTTAATGACCATAAACACATTTAGCATCTCCTGCCTTCCACACATGGCATACAAGCCACTGATGCAGACTTTTGGACATCTACATTTAAAAAAGTATAATAAATCCATGTAATATAGCCTACACCTTCACAATAAATCCATTTTTTATCTTAGACAGGTCTAAACAAACATGATATGAAGAAAATGAAGTCTATTTCAGAAGAACAGAATAGCACACTCTGAGTTGTCCTTATGTTAGGTCCTGATCTGGCTATGCCAGATGGCTGTGGGCTACACTAGTTCATTTAGCAGACAAGATTTGGTTAGAATTCCGTGGCATTATTTTATATTATTTTATAGTATGAAGAATACAATTAAACAAAGGATATTTCCTCCGAACGATTTAAGGGAGTGCACACATGTGGCTATTCTTTGTTGAGCGGTTAACAAATAAACAGGTACTCCTATATGCTTAATTTAGAGTTATTAATGTCACTTTATTTGTTCTACAAACGTTGGGCTATATGTTTAGATTTTTAATACATTGTAAGGCTGCATGATGCAACTCTAATGTTGATTTTTTTTTAAGTCGCTTGAAAGGCATGAGCTCTGCTTTGTTTTTTTGCGCAGGCTGTACAAACTTCATGAGTCTCTCATTCACAATTTGACAAGCACTTGATAATGCCTCGAATCTCCCAGCGGCATCAGAGACTTGTCCAGGCTACATTTTCTCACTATGGGAAAAATGGGTGTTGCAGACTACAGTCGGAGAAGGAAAGGTCTCACATACACAGGATAGTTCCGTAATACATCTAAATGACTTACTTTCCTACATACATCCTAGTACATTCCCAAACTAACTGATCTTAGAAGTCTGGATAGTTGAAGGGAATATGGAGGCAACTCCACGGAGCACAATGCAAGGCCATATTGCTTTCACCCATCCAGGCATCAGTGTCCTAGTATCCAACTGGGACAAGGGCTGGGATTCAATCGAAATAACTAGCTCGCTTCCCTCTATATACGTAATTACTCCCCTAGACCAAGGTTAGTGACACAAGTATAGACAATATGGTTCTAGCTACCTAGCCCATAGAGAATGATAGAGATATCATCTTTATATACACTGAGTATACAAAACATGAAGAACTCTTTCCATGACATAGACTGACCAGGTGAATCCAGGTGAAAGCTATAATCCCTTATTGATGTCACTTGTTAAATCCACTTCAATCAGTGTAGATGAAGGGAAGGAGACAGGTTAAAGAAGGAGTGTTAAGCCTTGAGACAATTGAGACATGGATTGTGTATGTGTGCCATTCAGAGAGTGAATGGGCAAGACAAAACATTTAAGTGCCTATGAACGGGGTATGTTATTAGGTGGCAGGCACACTGGTTTGTGTCAAGAACTGTAACACTGCTGGGGTTTGATCACAGAATTCCATCCAGGTCACCAGGGGGGATCAGCCAATTAATTATACTCATGAGAAAAAATTCCATAACTGCAGGTGGCAGTAAATCGCCAACCTTGGCTTTATACCTGTTCAAACACACTCTAGGTGGCAGTGTGCACCCTTTCAGTTTGTTTGCCATCTCATAGAAGCAGTAGAAGAAGAAAATGAAAATGGACTACTTCAAAATGGAGATGGCCTCAATGGCGCTGCCTGTGCTCTTGCAGACGCCATAATGGGACAGATACAATGATGTGATGTCTATCGAAGTCTATGGTTATGGAGACTAGTCCCATATGAGATTGTTAGGTCATGGTCATTCCCTTTTGTGTTGTCGTCGTGGCAAGCAGAGGGTGATGCTGACGCCCCTATCCAACAGGCAGGGAACAGCTCCTGAGTGAAGGCACAGTGGAAGGCATGCAGCCGTGTGGGAGTGGTGGGAGTGGCCAGCCATCGTTTCCCGGCACCCATTGTGCCAGGCGCTCAACTGGCACTCATCCAGCTGGAGGCTCCAGGGAAGATTGTTCATTCCCACCATACACTGTTTCCCCTTTTCCTTCCTGGGGATGCCCTCGTAGGTCACCTGGGGGTGAGATGTAGGGGTCAAAGGTTATGGTGGGAAGAGGCACCCGTAGGTTCTCCTGGGAGAGGAGCAGGTGACCGTTGACCGTACGAGGGTCAAAGGTCAGGGTACAGCGGTCTGAGGAGGAGGGGGAAGGGAGCAGGGGAGAAGCCAATTAGGTGTACAGCTTATTAGTCTAAATTAGCTCTAAAACAACGGATAGGTGATAGATCATTCAGGTTACTAATTATATAGCCCAGAATAGTTGTTATTATTTACAGTTACTGTGTTAATATCTATGAAAGTTTTATGTTAAAGTAAGGAACAACCACATACATTCGCTGGGTACAGTGTTTATTTCCCCCGAAAATCTTTGAAGAAGATAATTAGGCCTACTTCTTTCTACTGCTGATCTGAGACCAGAAGGGTAAAACATAGCAGATATAAATGCAATATATAGAGTAGAAAAGATTGCCTGCCCTCCAAAGAAACATCTGTTCTACATGGTCTATTTCTATCTGAATGTTTCAACTCAATCAAGCATGTTAATTGATCGTTAAGTCAAGTTTGTCTGGTAAACGGTCATTAGTGGACTATATAAGCCTCATACAGGCCACGGGATGACATTACTTGTTGATAATAAAGACTATTCTCATTATCATGGGAGGTGTGAGAGAATTTCTGCTCTTTGTGCTGACTGTGGTGGTCTTCAAAGGTTGGTTCACTATTTTTATTTGGATTGAAGGGATTTGTTTGGGAAACATGTTGAACTTTGTAAGTTGGAGATTCAAATTTGACTGTCTGTTTCTTCCACGTTGGTCATCTTTTTTGTTCACTACTATTAAATATATGTAGCTATTTTGTGTCAACTCAACTTCTGTCAACTCTTTCTCCTCAGTTTCTTGTTCCCCTGTTGGCAAGTCCCAGAAGCAAGATAAAGTCTCTCTGCAGAGGAGACTTGGAGGTAAGCGTTTCTTCCCCTATGTTATCCCATCCCTTCTAGCAATGTTCTTTGCTGCTGTGTTTTAAACTAATTCAACACCGTAGAGTAACCCAGTCTAAATAACAAATGTTTAGGAACCCTATACCTTTTTAAAACCAGAAGTTATCAAACCCTTTGCTGTTGATTTTGATAATTTGCTTGTGTACCTGAATCTACGTTTTTCAGAGCTGTCATCAAATGACGTCTCCATTGCACATGCCCTGGCCTTGCTCCGATCCATAGGGTCTGATGCTAAAGAAGCCAGAAAATGTTAGCCCTGCAACATTCGTTTAGAACTACGTGGGGTGCAATGTTGCTGAACATTCAAATGGCAATTTGGCCTAGACCGTGTAGAACACCCAACTGTTCCTCTTCTCTTTTCTCTAGATTATTTGGAGACAAATGAAGTAGCATCCCAAGACTCTCCAAACTATGGTAGCTCTCTGGCAAACGATGACCTGGCCTCTGCTGAGAAGATGAGGCGCTGGTCTGATGACTATGGAAACTCTCCTACTGCTACAACTGGCACGTCCGACGACGCCGCTTCTGAAGCCACAACTGGCACGTCCGTCGACGCCGCTTCTGAAGCCACAACTGGCACGTCCGACGACGCCGCTTCTGAAGCCACAACTGGCACGTCCGACGACGCCGCTTCTGAAGCCACAACTGGCACGTCCGACGACGCCGCTTCTGAAGCCACAACTGGCACGTCCGACGACGCCGCTTCTGAAGCCACAACTGGCACGTCCGACGACGCCGCTTCTGAAGCCACAACTGGCACGTCCGACGACGCCGCTTCTGAAGCCACAACTGGCACGTCCGACGACGCCGCTTCTGAAGCCACAACTGGCACGTCCGACGACGCCGCTTCTGAAGCCACAACTGGCACGTCCGACGACGCCGCTTCTGAAGCCACAACTGGCACGTCCGACGACGCCGCTTCTGAAGCCACAACTGGCACGTCCGACGACGCCGCTTCTGAAGCCACAACTGGCACGTCCGACGACGCCGCTTCTGAAGCCACAACTGGCACGTCCGACGACGCCGCTTCTGAAGCCACAACTGGCACGTCCGACGACGCCGCTTCTGAAGCCACAACTGGCACGTCCGACGACGCCGCTTCTGAAGCCACAACTGGCACGTCCGACGACGCCGCTTCTGAAGCCACAACTGGCACGTCCGACGACGCCGCTTCTGAAGCCACAACTGGCACGTCCGACGACGCCGCTTCTGAAGCCACAACTGGCACGTCCGACGACGCCGCTTCTGAAGCCACAACTGGCACGTCCGACGACGCCGCTTCTGAAGCCACAACTGGCACGTCCGACGACGCCGCTTCTGAAGCCACAACTGGCACGTCCGACGACGCCGCTTCTGAAGCCACAACTGGCACGTCCGACGACGCCGCTTCTGAAGCCACAACTGGCACGTCCGACGACGCCGCTTCTGAAGCCACAACTGGCACGTCCGACGACGCCGCTTCTGAAGCCACAACTGGCACGTCCGACGACGCCGCTTCTGAAGCCACAACTGGCACGTCCGACGACGCCGCTTCTGAAGCCACAACCGGCACGTCCGACGACGCCGCTTCTGAAGCCACAACCGGCACGTCCGACGACGCCGCTTCTGAAGCCACAACCGGCACGTCCGACGACGCCGCTTCTGAAGCCACAACCGGCACGTCCGACGACGCCGCTTCTGAAGCCACAACCGGCACGTCCGACGACGCCGCTTCTGAAGCCACAACCGGCACGTCCGACGACGCCGCTTCTGAAGCCACAACCGGCACGTCCGACGACGCCGCTTCTGAAGCCACAACTGGCTACTGAAGCCACGATAACTACTGATTGGGGTTAATTTATACTCTAGCACAAGTGGGGACGAGTCTGTAGACCAAGCGCCTTCTGTTACTGACCATGCCATTGAGGAACAGTTCACCTCTGCATCTGAGACCCCGTTGACCACAAACATGGATATCTGAAGTGGGACGTACATGGGTAATCTAGTCCAGGTTGTGTGTAACTGCGTTTGCGTGTTTTGCCTCAATTAAACATCATCTTTAATAATTGTGTCCTTAGTATTGTTTTGGAGGTTCAATGACCTGACTTTAGTAACTGGGGTGATGGCAACTGTTTTATTGCATTGTAAACATGCTTTGGCATTAGCAATATATTACTACTTCGACCAATTTGTGGTTAAGGTGTTTAAATTACCATTGGACTTCCTTAAGCTACATTTGCTGAGTGTAGGTCAACTTATGCTAGTAGCATCAAATGATGTAATGGGTTCTAGGTTATACTAACCTGATGTAGTTTGTTTAGTGGGTTGTAGAACTGAGCGTTTGGGGTTGGTACAGTGGGGGGAAAAAAAGTATTTAGTCAGCCACCAATTGTGCAAGTTCTCCCACTTAAGATGAGAGAGGCCTGTAATTTACATCATAGGTACACGTCAACTATGACAGACAAAATGATTTTTTTCCAGAAAATCACATTGTAGGATTTTTTAATGAATTTATTTGCAAATTATGGTGGAAAATAAGTATTTGGTCAATAACAAAAGATTCTCAATACTTTTATATACCCTTTGTTGGCAATGACACAGGTCAAATGTTTTTCTGTAAGTCTTCACAAGGTTTTCACACACTGGTATTTTGGCCCATTCCTCCATGCAGATCTCCTCTAGAGCAGTGATGTTTTGGGGCTGTCGCTGGGAGACACAGACTTTCAACTCCCTCCAAAGATTTTCTATGGGGTTGAGATCTGGAGACTGGCTAGGACCTTAATGCTTCTTACGAAGCCACTCCTTCGTTGCCCGGGCGGTGTGTTTGGGATCATTGTCATGCTGAAAGACCCAGCCACGTTTCATCTTCAATGCCCTTGCTGATGGAAGGAGGTTTTCACTCAATCTCACGATACATGGCCCCATTATTTCCTTTACACGGATCAGTCGTCCTGGTCCCTTTGCAGAAAAACAGCCCCCATACTTCACAGTAGGTATGGTGTTCTTTGGATGCAACTCAGCATTCTTTGTCCTCCAAACACGACGAGTTGAGTTTTTACCAAAAAGTTCTGACCCTATGACATTCTCCCAATCCTCTTCTGTATCATCCAAATGCACTCTAGCAAACTTCAGACGGGCCTGGACATGTACTTGCTTAAGCAGGGGGACACGTCTGGCACTGCAGGATTTGAGTCCCTGGCGGCGTAGTGTGTTACTGATGGTAGGCTTTGTTACTTTGGTCCCAGCTCTCTGCAGGTCATTCACTAGGTCCCCCTGTGTGGCTCTGGGATTTTTGCTCACCGTTCTTGTGATCATTTTGACCCCACGGGGTGAGATCTTGCGTGGAGCCCCAGATCGAGGGAGATTATCAGTGGTCTTGTATGTCTTCCATTTCCTAATAATTGCTCCCACAGTTGATTTCTTCAAACCAAGCTGCTTACCTATTGCAGATTCAGTCTTCCCAGCCTGGTGCAGGTCTACAATTTTGTTTCTGGTGTCCTTTGACAGCTCTTTGGTCTTGGCCATAGTGGAGTTTGGAGTGTGACTGTTTGAGGTTGTGGACAGGTGTCTTTTATACTGATAACAAGTTCAAACAGGTGCCATTAATACAGGTAATGAGTGGAGGACAGATGAGCCTCTTAAAGAAGTTGTTACAGGTCTGTGAGAGCCAGAAATCTTGCTTGTTTGTAGGTGACCAAATACTTATTTTCCACCATAATTTGCAAATAAATTCATTAAAAATCCTACAATGTGATTTTCTGGAGAAAAAAAATCTCAATTTTTCTGTCATAGTTGACGTGTACCTATGATGAAAATTACAGGCCTCTCTCATCTTTTTAAGTGGGAGAACTTGCACAATTGGTGGCTGACTAAATACTTTTTCCCCCACTGTAAATATACTAGGCCTAGCGTATAGAAAGTTGATGGGATCCTCCTCTTTTTAATAGAGGCCATCACTCTGTTTTCTCTCGCAAATGCATAGCCTATAGAAATGTTTCGCAAAATGAGGTCATGGGCTCTCATTAAGTGTTTGATTAGATTTTCGATTACATTTGCATTGATGTCAGCGTGTTTTTCACTCGTTTTGTGTTCACCCTTTCTTACAGACCAGGTTCCCAGAATGCTAAGGCAGACACCCTGTCCCAACTGTATGACACAGAGGAGAGGTCCATTGAGCCCACTCCCATACTTCCGGCGTCGTGTCTGGTGGCACCGGTGGTGTGGGAGGTTGACGCGGACATCGAGGGGCGTTACGTACAGAGCCAATCCCCCCCAGTGTCCAGAGGGTTGTATGTACGTGCCGTTAGAGGTCCGCAATCGATTGATCTATTGGGCTCACACGTCATCCTGGCATCGGTCGGACAGTGCACTGTCTTAGTGTGAAATACTGGTGGCCCACTTTAGCCAAGGACGTGAGGGTTTATGTTTCCTCCTGCTCGGTGTGCGCTCAGTGTAAGGCACCTAGACACCTGCCCAGAGGGAAATTACAACCCCTACCCGTTCCACAACGGCCATGGTTTTTTTACGGACCTTCCCCCGTCACAAGGGAACACCACGATCCTGGTCGTTGTGGATCGGTTTTCTAAGTCCTGCCGTCTCATTCCTATGCCCGGTCTCCCTACGGCCCTACAGGCTGCGGAGGCCCTATTTACACAAGTCTTCCGGCACTACGGGGTACCTGAGGATATTGTATATGATCAGGGTCCCCAGTTCACCTCAAGGATCTGGAGGGCGTTCATGGAACGTCTGAGGATCTCGGTCAGCCTGACCTCAGGTTTTCACCCCGAGAGTAATGGGCAGGTGGAGAGAGTGAACCAGGATGTGGGTAGGTTTCTGCGGTCCTATTGCCAGGACCGGCCGTGGGAGTGGTCGGGTTTTATCCCCTGGGCAGAGATGGCCCAAAACTCCCTCCGCCACTCCTCCACTAACCTTTCTCCATTTCAGTGTGTGTTAGGTTATCAGCCGGTCCTGGTACCTTGGCATCAGAGCCAGATCGAGGCACCTGCGGTGGAGGAGTGGTTTCGGTGCTCGGAAGAGACCTGGAACGCTGCCCATGTACGCCTGCAATGGGCCATCAGGCGACAAAAGGCAAGCGCCGACCGCCACCGCAGTGAGGCTCCGGTGTATGCACCGGGGGACCGGGTCTGGCTCTCGATCCGAAACCTGCCCCTTCGCCTGCCCTGCCGGAAGCTGGGTCGGCAGTTTGTGGGGCCATTTAAAGTTCTGAGGAGATTGAACGAGGTTTGTTATAGGTTACAGCTTCCTCCTGAGTATCGTATTAACCCCTCGTTCCATGTGTCTCTCCTCAGGCCGGTGGTAGCTGGTCCACTCCAGGAGTCTGAGGTACGGGAAGTTCCTCCACCCCCACTGGACATCGAGGGGGCACCGGCATACTCGGTCTGTTCCATCCTGGATTGGACGGATTCAGCCGAGGCAGCTCCTCCTCCTTGCTCGGGCAGGCTTCGGCGTTCGTCGTCACCGGAGTACTAGCTGCTACCGATCTATGTTTCTGTGTTCTACTTGTTTTGTCTTTATTGTTCACACCTGGTTCCCATTATGTATTGATTTCTTCCCTATTTAACCCTCTGGCTCCCACTGTATTTTGTGCGTGTTGGTTCATGTTTGGTTGTCATCTGGTGAGCGGGTTTGTTCCTCCCTGTGTGGAGGTTATGTTATTTACGTTACCTATGAGTAAAGTACGTTTTCGATTAGCTCTGTGTCCTGCGCCTTACTTCGTCTTACCGCATCACACTGACGTCCTGACATAGAGAGCTAAGTACCAGGCAGTTAGCAAGTTTGGTAGGCTACTAATGACCATCAGCAGCATCAGAGCTTGGAGAAGCCTAATTACCGTGACTAAACAGTCATGTGGAATTTGACTGCCTTCATGACTCATGACCGCCGGTGTGGCGGTAATACGGTCACCGCAACAGCCCTAAGCTGAGCTCAATTTCGAGTGTCATAGCAAAGGGTCTGAATGCTTATGTAAATAAGGTATTTCTGTTTGTTTTTTATACATTTGCAAAAATTTCTAAACACCTCTTTTTGCTTTTTCATTATGGGGTATTGTGTGTATATTGATGAGGGAAAAAATTAATTGAATCCATTTTAGAATAAGGCTGTAACATAACAAAATATGAAAAAAGTCAAGGGGTCTGAATACTTTACGAATGCACTGTATATGTGGAACTGTGGAAGCTCCATCTGCAGTCAGAGTTCCGTAGAGGCTGGCTGTCTGTCTGTGACAGGGGATGATAAGATTGATTTGGTGATATCTCTGATCATTCCCACACTGTCAGACTGTCACAGCTGTAGACTGCAACACCTCTGACAACTAAATATGTCGAAATAGGATTTAATAGAGTAGTGTAGGTAAAACTAAAATGGAATAGTTTGAAAATCTATAATAAAATATTCCCCAACATATTAGGGCATGGCTTCTGTAAAATTGTGCCTAGGAAGTGATGCAGTATGGTCAATACTTGTTTAGTTACACATCACAAACCATTTTAGGCATTTAGTCTGAAGGATTTTTTACAGGCATCAAAAGAAGAGGGGGGAGGGGGGGGGGGGGGGGGATTTTTGTTGTTGATATTTTGGGAGTCTTCTTACCTGGAGCAGTATCAAGGACTGAGAATCTCTGAGGATTGTAGGATAAAGAGTTTACTTATTTTGGCACAGTTTACTGACTCAGTTGGATTTCTTGCATTTGATTTGTCTGGTTGACTTTTCTGTTATTGCTCTTCAGCTGGCTGCAAACTGCGCAGTTATGAATAGTTTGATGTTGTCACCTCCAGGTTTTCTACACTTCAGTCTCACACTTCCACTTGTTTTTTGCTTAAATAATTATTTTGGCAAACTCTTTTCTTTACTTCTTATATTATCACTGGCATTAGTTTGTGTGTTGATGTCGTTTTGCACTTCAAACATCAGACCAATGTTGTAAAAACCACAGTCTAAAATAGCACATTTATTTCAGCATAGCATCTAAAACGTTGATTTAAAGTACAGTAGTTCTTGTCATTAGCCTCCTCCTCAGAGTTTCTCCAGATAACTTGAACAGAGTTAAAATGTCAGAAGACGGGAGACATCGTGAAACATTAAAGCCTCCATCACACGTCAATGGGAATTAATTTATGTATCCTCTCTTTAAACTCACACAAGTAGGACTGCAAGGACTGATATCTGTCGACATCCAGTAGATTCTCCACTTTTGCTAAAAGAGGCATGAAAGGGCAACAGCGACTGCACTTCCTGATTTGGCTTTGTTTTAGATTTGGTTCATTAAGAAATGCTATTAAGAGATGCTAGCAGCCATGACTGAATTCAAACATGAGTTGGTTTCGGGTTGTGGTTTGACGTGGGTGTCTAAATAAACCCAACCCACGGAAAACAGTTACGTTATCCTTCATTCCGTGACATACTATATGACCAAAATTATTCTATTTACACTTTGTAGTGAATTTTGACACTAGAATTAATGTTTCTTACTCATATCGATGCCAGAGAGGCCATTTTCAAAATGAGAAGTGGCTTTTTAGGGGCAGTCACTCTTTAATGTTCTGGGCCCGGTTTCCCAAAAGCATCTTAAGGCTAAGTTCATCGTCAGAACCTTCTTAAGAGCATCTTAGCATTTGCGAGCCATTTCCCAAAACTGTATTTTTTAATGTCCAACCGGCCTCACAACCGCAGACCACGTGTATGGGGTTATGTTATGGGCAGGCATAAGCTACGAACAACGAACACAATTGTTTTTTATCAATGACATTTTGAATGCACAGAGATACTGTGACAAGATCCTGAGGCCCATTGTCATGCCATTCATCCGCCGCCATCATCTCATGTTTCAGCATGATAATGCACAGCCCGATGTTGCAAGGATCTGTACACAATTCCTGGAAGCTGAAAATGTCCCAGCTCCTTCATGGCCTGCATACTCACCAGAGATATCAGCCATTGAGCATGTTTGGGATGCTCTGGATCGAAGTGTACGACAGCGTGTTCCAGTTCCCACCAATATCCAGCAACTTCGCACAGCCATTGAAGAGGAGTGGGACAACATTCCACAGGCCACAATCAACAGCCTGATCAACTCCATGCGAAGGAGATGTGTGAGGCAAATGGTGGTCACATCAGATACTGACTGGTTTTCTGATCCATGCGTCACCTTTTTTTTAAGGTACATTATCTGTGACCAACATATCTGTATTCCCATCCATAGATTAGGGCCTAATGAATTTATTTCAATTGACTGATTTACTTATATGAACTGTAACTCAGTAAAAAAAATTCAATTGTTGCATGTTGCACTTATATTTTTGATCAGTATAATATCTAGATTATTAGGCTAAATATTGACATCACTTTCATGTATGTGCAATCGATAGACCTACCTAGTATTAAGCCATTAGGCGACATCTGAGTCACTTCAATATTTTGTTAGGCCTATAGGTTACTATTATCTAAAAGCTCACACATTTCACTTTAGCCTAACCAATATTCTAAAGGTCAACATCTTAGGTCTGTTAACTTGCTACTTCATGGTTAATTATTTAAATTATATAAATTGTAAAATTGTTTAATTGTTGAATATCTGTAGGCCTACTTGAAGCTGAATTCCTGCCTGCCATTAAGCTACAATGATTTGTTGAGCAATTACGAAAACCATTGTCATCAAATCCTATTTTTAGGTCACCTTGATATTTTCTATAGCGAACGAGGGAACGAGCGACTTTGAATTTGGCTTTCTTTATTCTTGCTCACAGTTTAAACAAACTGAAGAAATGCAGAATTTACATAATCAAACATTGCAGGCAAAATAGCATGAGAAAACACTTACAGTACATAACACATGGCAAACAGAATACAAACACTTAAATACATAATATGCTACAGAACATTTCTTATCTTGATGAGAAAACTTTATTGTGTAAAAAAGATTACTTTGAAAAAACATAAATAATTTAAGAGCTATAGCGAGCTCTTTAGCCTATATTCTGGAATAATTTTCCACACGGGACAGCTCCTGTAACGACACAGTTAAGTTTAACTTTGTAACGAGTGCACTACGTGGTGTTTTGGGAAACGGGTGTGACATCTTCAGGTGTTATTTTTACGATGCATCATTAAATCACTCGTAAGCCTAAATTCCATGGCTATAGGGAAACCGGGCCCTGGGCTCTTACGTAAAGAAAAACTCTGAAATGTTAAACCTGTTTAGGCTTTGAATCCTTTAATTAATCTCCAAGCTTGGACCTTATTTCTGAGTTCACACAGGGCTTTAGGCTACAAGTCTATAGAGATAGACTGCAATTATTTAATGATGACTTTAAAAAAGCAGTGATGGAAAAAGTACTCAATTGTCATACTTGATGAAAAGCAAAGATACCTTAATAGAAAATTACTCTAGTCAAAGTGAATCTCACCCAGTAAAATAATACTTCAGTAAAGGTCTAAAAGTATCTGGTTTGAAATGTACTTAAGTACAGTGGTGGGAAACGTACTCAATTGGCATACTTAAGTACAAGTTAAAAATAAAAGTAAATGCCATACATCAAATTCCTTATATTAAGCAAACCAGAAGGCACGATTTGGACCATATTGCTGTCCTGCCTGAGCATTTGAAATGTAACGAGTACTTTTGGGTTTCAGGGAAAATGTATGCGACTAAAAAGTACATATTATCTTTAGGAATGTAGTAAAAGTAAAAGTAGTCAAAAATATAAATAGTACAGTAAAGAACAGATGCCCCCAAAAACTACTTAAGTAGTACTAGTTATTTCACAGCAACCAGACATGGTCTGCCTGATCAAACCATGTCATTGACCAAATGGGCAGTTTGCTCAAACAATTCATGATTTGATCAATAAATCAATCAACCAATCAATTAATTAATCAATCAATCAATCTTCATTGTCTCCAGAGGGAATTTGGCGCAGTTAAATTGTCTCCTCTGCAGTTATCTGTCACGCTGCATGTCAGTGGCACCTCCACATCGCTCCGCACCTCCACATCGCTCCGCTCAGTCAGGAGTCAGGACCACAGGCTCAGAGACAGCTGGATGCCATTACACCTTCAACCCCACATATCAGTTATATCTCACAGCACAGATCACAGAACAGAGCCATAGGTATGGTGTCCATATTAGGACAGCCTCAGACTCACAAGGAGTTGGTATCAGAGTCACCAATGAGGACCACAATGGAAATAATCTTGGATTAATTTTAATGTGTGTGTCATTGTAATTACATGGTTGAGCCAAATCTATATGTATTAAAAAATATATGTCAAATAAACGTATTAGTCAATCAGGCTGTCCTATTATGGACACCATACAAGTTACACTTGGCTTTGGAGCTGCAGGAAGGCACTCAGTGTAGATGAAGGGGCGGAGACAGGTTATAGAGGGCCAACCATAACCATAAGCTATGATGTGTGTGTGAGACAGTACCTCTCTGTCTTTCTCTCGGGTTTCCTCAGAAGAATGTTTACCAATTACATTATTGTAAAGCTGATTGCATTATGATTGAAACCATAAATGTCTATCTTTATGAGGTGCACTCTTAGAAAAAAAAGTAGAACTGTACTGTGAGAACAGGAGGTAGGTAAGTCAGTCACCTCATCCATCAGTGATGTGTCCACCTACTTAGGTGATTCATGGCGGCCATTTTGTGTCAAAACTCACCACAAATCAGTTTCCTGCCATGGAGAAGGGGAATGACACACACTCAGCTCTCAGTCAGTCAACACAGGAAAAACTTCAATATGAGTGTCAGGGAAAGGAGAGAGACAAGTTTCCTGGCAAGAAAATCCTGTGCTAGAGGAATCTCTCTCTGCCTGACAAAAATAGCTATTGTTAAATGTTTAGATTTTTTTGAGTCACGAGCTGGTATTTTTCTAAAATCTTAAATTATTCAGAGGCACATCATGACAGTAAGCTGCAATGCTGATTATATTTTGTTACGTATATTTTTTTCCACCACCAATTGCAGTGAATGTGTTATACAGAGGGCTTTCAGCAAGGTAACCTTTAGAAATTATTTATTATGTTCCTATCGAGTGAAAGGAGGATAATTCACTTTGGTGTGGCTCAACAGCACTCCTGCTGCACAAAGTGTTTCCACGGAGGACGTTTGTCCCAACTTCTTGAAAGTCAACATATTACTTAGAATTTTTTATAGCTTCTCAAGTTTTAAAAGTGCATGTCGTCCGGTTTCCCCATCTTTCTCTGTGAAATGTACAGTAATGTTGCCAGAATAATAGAGAGAAACCACCCTGTCTATTAAAAGCTACTAAAGTCAGAATGCCAAACGACACTGAAAGCAATTACCATGTGTTTCAACACCCTTTTCATAGAGAGGGCTCCATCTCGAGAGCGATCGAGCCACTCGCTGCTGCAGCATATGCAACTCATTCGGTTCTCCATTACCATATCCTGTTGGAGTATATCCAATCCAAGCCTTTACCCGTCATAGATACTCTATTCTCTCCTTCTGTATATGCCACCACTGTGTCAATGTATCAGCAGGGGATTAGACGCATCTTCCACGCAAACGTGACTCTTTGTTTTCATCCCCCTCTCCACTCCTCCATCACCACCGCCTACCCCCATCCACCTCAGATATGTTCAAGTAACCATCCCTCAAACAATGATTACCCAGAACTCTCTCTGAACCCGGATGGATGACTTCAGAGCAGCATGATTAAGAAAGAGAAAATAGAGAAAAGAAAGAGACTCTCTTCTCTTTCTCCTTCGCCCAAGTGTTCCTCGAGTCTCAGTGAGTGTGAATTCAGCACGAGAAAAAATAGAGAGAAGGTAAGCATTCTCTCCTCTTCTGCAAGAACAAAGCCGTTGTTGAATGTCACAAAGGCCCAAGAATGTTCCATTAAAAACTGTTTGATTTTTTCTCCTCCTGCTGTTTCATCTCCCATGATATTTCCTCACTGAATCCCCCTCTGGCAGTTGAACTCTGAGTGGGTTGCCTGTTAATTGGATTCAGATTGCCATAATAATTTAGTGGCGCTGTGTGTGTGTGTGTGTTTTGTAGCCTACCATTCGGTCTGGCTGGGGTTTAGGGTTGGAGTTATTACTGTAAGATATGTAATGTTGATTGTGTGAGAAAGTCTGCTCTCTGCTGTGCATGTGTACCATTCGGTCTGGCTGACTTGGGGTTTAAGGTTGGAGAGTTATTACTGTAAATATATAGTAGTCGTAGAGTTGATTATTGTGTGAGAACGTCGTCTGCTGTGCATGTGTTCGGTGGGAGCTACAGTGAAGCAGCTCTCTCCTAGGTCACCCGATTATTATCGCCTCAGGGCTGATGTCATTCACCAGTCAGTCCCCCCGACCGACACATGTGTTCTTCCATCTGAGTTATCACTGCTGCCGCTGTCCTGCTGAGTCAGCTGTGTGTGTGTGTGTGGGTGGGTGTGTGTGTGTGGGGGGGGGGGGTGTGTGTGTGCGTGCGCACGCGCTTGTGTGTGTGTGTTGGTGTCAAAGGGTTCGTGAATCACTTCGAAATGAGAGCATGTTTGTTATCTGAGTGTATGGAAGTGCGGGTGAAAGTGTGTGTGAGTTTTTATGTGCTTGCTTGTGGGGAGACTTGCCCCCTTTTGAGGGGATGGCGTGGGGGTGTTGGTGGAAGGAGACATTTGATTTCCCATCTTTAGAATGCCAGGAATGAATCAGTGCTGCAAACAGAGAAAATAGAAAGTTAAGAGAGGAAAGTGAAAGAGAGAGGGAGAGAGAGAAGACGTGGCTAGCACATAATGTTCTAAGAAACAAAGGGTTCTCAGAACATTTTGGTGAGAGCGTGGTTGTCCTATGGTTATTTTGCATACAGCTTTCCCACAACTTTCAGCGTTGCTCGGTTATGGAACATTTTCAGCACATTTAAGGAACGTGACAAAAAAAAATTCATTACTTTAACAGAACTTTTCCTAAAAGTTAAAACATTCTTATATTTAATAAAAATGTTAGCAATGTCCTAGGAATGTTCTCCAACTGGTTTGAAATTGGGAATGTTGTAGCGGGTGATTAGGACGGAGTCAGGCGCAGGAGGTGTGAATCATAGAATATTGTTTATTCGTCCAATACAGCAGTTCGCAGCTATGCATAAACCAAATACAGTGCGCCTTAAATGCACACTGGGAAAACAAAACACACGGGTGAATATCCCGGCGACATGGAACCAATAACAAACAAAGACATGGGGAGCAGAGGGAATACTTATACAGAGACTGATGAGGGGATATGAACCAGGTGTGTGTGAAAAACAAGACAAAACAAATGGAATGATGAAAAGAGGAGCGGCAGTGGCTAGAAGGCCGGTGACGAAGAACGCCGAAGCCGGCCCGAACAAGGAGAGGAGACAGCTTCGGAGGAAGTCGTGACAATACCCCCCACCCCACCCCCCGACGTGCAGCTCCAGCAACGCCTCGGTTGACGGCAATGAGGTTGCGGAGCAGGGCGACACGGATGGCGACAGGGGAAATTCCGCACCAGGGAGGGATTGAGGACATCCTTAACCGGGACCCAGCACCTCTCCTCCAGACCGTACCCCTCCCACTCCACGAGGTACTGAAGGCCCCCCACCCGACGCCTCGAATCCAGGATGGAACGGATGGAGTGTGCCGGGGCCCCCTCGATGTCCAGATGGGATGGAGGGACCTCCCGCACCTCAGACTCCTGGAGCGGACCAGCCACCACCGGCCTGAGGAGAGACACATGAAACGAGGTGTTAATACAGTAATCAGGAGGGAGCAGCAACCTATTAGTAACCTTGTTCACTCTCCTGAGGACTTTGAACGGCCCCACAAACAGCGGGCTCAGCTTCCGGCATAGCAGGCGGAGGGGCAGGTTCCTGGTCGAGAGCCAGACCCGATCACACGGTACAAGGACTGGGGCCTCACTGCGGTGGCGGTCAACGTTGGCCTTCTGGCAACACACGGCGCACTGGAGGTGGACGTGGGCGGCGTTCCAGGAGCTTCGGTCTGGCTCTGATGCCACGGTGCCAGGACCGGCAGATACCCTAAAACACATTGAAATGGTGACAGGTTAGTGGACGAGTGGCAGAGAGAGTTCTGGGCATATTCGGCACATTGCAAGAACACCGACCACTCCCCCGGCCGGTCCTGGAAGTAGGACCGCAGGAACCTACCCACATCCTGATTCACCCGTTCCACCTGTCCATTAGATTCGGGGTGAAACCCAGAGGTCAGGCTGACCGAGACCACTAGACGTTCCATGAACACCTTCCAGAACCTAGAGGTAAACTGGGGACCCCGGTCAGACACTATGTCCTATGGCACCACGTAGTGCCGGAAGACATGAGTAAACAGGGCTTAAACAGGGCTTCCGCAGTTTGCAGGGCCGTGGGGAGACCGGGCAGAAGAAGGAGGTGGCATGCTTTAGAGAAGCAGTCCACAACGACCAGGATGGTGGTGTTACCCTGAGAGACGGGAAGATCAGTTAGAAAATCGATCGATAAGTGGAACCATGGCCGTTGTGGAACTGGTAAGGGATGTAACTTACCCGCTGGAAGGTGCCTAGGTGCCTTACTCTGGGCGCACACCGAGCAGAAGGAGACATATACCCTCACATTCTTAGCCATGGTAGGCCACCAGTACTTCCCGGTCAGGCAGCGCACTGTACGGCCGATGCCTGGGTGACCAGAGGAGGGGGACATGTGCCCAATAGATAAGATGATCACGGACACGAGACAGCACGTACCGAAGCCCAGCTGGGCACAAAGGTGGAGATGGCTCTGTGCGTAATTCCCACTCTATGTCCTCGTCCACCGCCCACACCACCGGCGCCACAATGCAAAAGGCCGGGAGTATGTGAGTGTTGTCAATGGGCCTCTCCTCTGTGTCGTGCAGCCGTGACAGTGCGTCTGCCTTCACGTTCTTAGTGCCTGGTATATTGGACAGCGTGAAATCAAACCGGGTGAAGACCAAGGTCCACCTGGCCTGACGAGGGATCAGCCTCCTCGCTGCCCGGATGTACTCCAGGTTGCGGTGGTCAGTCCAGACGAGGAAAGGGTGTTTAGCCCCCTCGAGCCAGTGCCTCCACACTGTCAGGGCTCTGACAACGGATAGGGCAGCGCCTACCTTGGACACGTCCACCTCCTCTACGAACGGCAATGATGGATCGGGATGGGCCAGTACCGGGTCTGAGGTGAACAGAGCCCTCAGGTTACTGAAAGCCCTGTCAGCCTCAGCAGACCAGCGGAGCCGGGACGGCCCATCCTTCAACAGAGAGGTGATGGGGGCTGCGACCTTGCCAAAGCCCCGGATAAACCTCAGATAGTAATTGGCAAAGCCATTGAAGCGCTGCACCTCCTTTACCGTGGTTGGAGTCGGCCAATTACGCACTGCTGCAATGCGGTCTCCCTCTATCTCCACACCTGAGGTGGTGATGTGGTTTCCGAGGAAGGAGACGGATTGTTAGAAGAACAGACATTTTTCTGCCTTGGCATACAGTCGTGGTCAAAAGTTTTGAGAATGATACAAGTATTGGTCTTCACAAAGTTTGCTGCTTCAGTGTTATGATATATTTTTGTCAGATGTTACTATGGTATACTGAAGTATAATTACAAGCATTCCATAAGTGTCAAAGGCTTTTATTGACAATTACATTAAGTTTATGCAAAGAGTCAATATTTGCAGTGTTGACCCTTCTTTTTCAAGACCTCTGCAATCCACCCTACCATGCTGTCAATTAACTTCTGGGCCACATCCTGACTGATGGCAGCCCATTCTTGCATAATCAGTTTGTCAGAATTTGTGGGTTTTTGTTTGTTCACCCGCCTCTTGAAGATTGACCAGTTGAAGTTTTCAATGGGCCCCGTGTAGCTCAGTTGGTAGAGCATGGCACTTGCAACGCCAGGGTTGTGGGTTTGATTCCCACGGGGGGCCAGTATAAAATAAAAAATAATATAAATGTATGCACTCAAATGTAAAAATGTAAAATGGATTAAGGTCTGGGGAGTTTCCTGGCCATGGACCTAAAATGTCGATGTTTTGTTCCCCGAGCAACTTAGTTATCACTTTTGCTTCATGGTAAGGTGCTCCATCATGCTGGAAAAGGCATTGGTCGTCACCAAACTGTTCTTGGATGATTGGGAGAAGTTGGTCTTGGAGGATGTGTTGGTACCATTCTTTATTCATGGCTGTGTTCTTAGACAAAATTGTGAGTGAGCCCACTCCCTTGGCTGAGAAGCAGCCCCACACATGAATGGTCTCAGGATGCTTTACTGTTGGCATGACACAGGACTGAAGGTAGCGCTCACCTTGTCTTCTCCGGACAAAGTGTTTTCCGGATGCCCCAAACAATCAGAAAGGGGATTCATCAGAGAAAGTGACTTTACCCCAGTCCTCAGCAGTCCAATCCCTGTACCTTTTGCAGAATATCAGTCTGTCCCTGATGTTTTTCCTGGAGAGAAGTGACTTCTTTGCTGCCATTCTTGACACCAGGCCATCCTCTTAAAGTCTTTGCCTCACTGTGCATGCAGATGCACTCACACCTGCCTGCTGCCATTTCTGAGCAAGCTCTGCACTGGTGGTGCCCCGATCCCACAGCTCAATCAAATTTAGGAAACAGTCATGGCGCTTGCTGGACTTTCTTGGGCGCCCTGACGCCTTCTTCACAACAATTGAACCTCTCTCCTTGAAGTTCTTGATGATCCGATAAATGGTTGATTTAGGTGCAATCTTACTAGCAGCAATATCCTTGCCTGTGAAGCCCTTCTTGTGCAAAGCAATGATGACGGCATGTGTTTCCTTGCAGGTAACCATGGTTAAAAGAAGAAGAACAATGATTTCAAGCACCACCCTCCTTTTAAAGCTTCCAGTCTGTTATTCTAACTCAATCCGCATGACAGGGTGATCTCCAGCCTTATCCTCGTCAACACTCTCACCTGTGTTAACGAGAGAATCACTGACATGATGTCAGCTGGTCCTTTTGTGGCAGGGCTGAAATGCAGTGGAAATGTTTTGGGGGGATTAAGTTCATTTTCATGGCAAAGAGGGACTTCAATTCATCTGATCACTCTTCATGACATTCTGGAGTATATGCAAATTGCCATAACAAAACTGAGGCAGCAGACTTTGTGAAAATTATTATTTGTGTCATTCTCAAAACTTTTCACCACGACTGTACAGGTCATGCTCCAACAGTCGGCCAAGCACTCTGCAAACCAGGGACACATGCTTGGCGCGTGTAGCGGAATACACCAGGATGTCATCGATGTAGACCACCACACCGCGACCAACCATGTCCCGAAACACCTCGTTCACAAAGGACTGGAAGACTGATGGAGAATTCATCAACCCGTACTGCATGACCAGGTATTCATAATGCCCTGTGGTTGTGCTAAATGCTGTCTTCCATTCGTCCCCTTCCCGGACACGGACCAGGTTGTCTGCACTCCTGAGATCTAATTTCGTGAAGAAGCGCGCCCCATGCATTGATTCGATCACAGAGGAAATAAGGGGTAGAGGATAACTATAGCGAACGGTAGTTTTATTAATGCACGGTAATCATTGCAAGGGCGCAGACCTCCTTCCTTCTTCTTCACGAAAAAGAAACTTGAGGAGGCGGGTGAAGTGGAGGGACGTATGAACCCCTGATGCAGGGACTCGGAGACGTATGTTTCCATAGCCTCCGTTTCAGCCTGCGACAGGGGATATTCATGACTCCTGGGCGGCACAGCGTCTAACCAGAGGTTTATCGCAAAATCCCCCAGGCGATGGGGTGGTAATTTGGTCCCCTGCGTTTTGGAAAACGCGTGCGCCAAATCAAGGTATTCGGGGGGAATGCGCACGGTGGAGGCATTGTCTGGACTTTCCACCGTGGTCGCACCAATGGAAACAGCTAGACACCTACCCTGACACTCTTGCGACCACCCCGTGAGAGCCCTCTGCGGCCATGAAAAGGTGGGGTTGTGTAGTGCTAGCCAGGGAATGCCCAACACCACAGGGAAATCAGGGGACTCAATAATATGAAACGTGATTTGCTCCTTATGGGTCTCCTGCGTAATCATAGTGACTGGTGCTGTAACCTCCCTAACAAAACCTGACCCTAATGGTCGATTGTAAAGTGCTTTGATGTGCAATGGAATAGACAGGGGAACCAATGTCATATGTACACTAAGAGCTAAAGACCTGTCCATAAAGTTCCCAGCTGCGCTTGAATCTACCAGCGCCTTACACTGGGGAACTACCGTGTAATCAGGGAAATGGACATGGATGGTTAAATGTGCAGCAGAGGGCTCTGAATGAGTGTGGATTTGCGCTCCCTGTGGTGACGCGAGTGTGCCCTGCCTGCCGCCTCCAGAACCAGAAGAACTCTGATGACATCGTGCAGCAGAATGTCCTCTTCTGCCACAAGAGTGACACTGGACCTGTCGTCCTCCGTTCTTCTGGACCGTTGCACCATCCAGCTCCATCGGAACGTGAGCCGAGGTGAGGGGGGGTGAAACGGGCAGGCCCCTTCCAGGACGTCCTCTCGAAGCCAGCAGGTTGTCCAACTGGATGGCCATGTCCACCAGTTGGTCGAAGGTCAGAGTTGTATCCTGGCAGGCTAGGTCCCTTCGGATGTCCTCACGCAGGCTGCATCGGAATTGATCGATGAGGCACCGCTCATTCCACCCAGCCGCTAGGGTTCTGAACTCCACGGCAAAGTCTTGTGCGGTCCTCATCCCCTGCCTCAGATGGAACAGACGCTCGCCCGCCTCTCTTCCCTCGGGGGGATGATCAAAGACTGCCCGGAAGAAGCGTCTCCTCCTTCACGCCAGACCGCGTTGGCCCACTCCAGGGCTTTCCCCGAGAGACAGGAGACGAGGGCGGACACCTTCTCCCGATCCGATGGAGCAGGGCTGATGGTGTTGAAATAGAGGTCCAGCTGCAGGAGGAAACCCTGGCAGCGGGCAGCTGTCCCGTCGTATTCCCTCGGTCGAGACAGGTGAATACCACTGGGTGCTGGTGTGTGGGTGGCTGGATCCGGTCGCTCAGCTGGTTCCGCAGGGTCGGGTCCTCTCCTCTCCAGGTGCTGGACGGCCTGGAGAACCCAATCCATTGCTTCGCCAAAGCTGGCTGACATGATGGAATGCTCCCGGACCTGCTCAAAGACTCCAAGCATATCCCCGCTCCTGCTGACTCCATTCTGTTGGGTGTGTTATTCTGTAGTGGGTGATTAGGACGGAGTCAGGCGCAGGAGGTGTGAATCACAGAATATGGTTTATTCGTCCAATACAGCAGTTCGCAGCTATGTGTGAACCAAATACAGTGCACCTTAAATGCACACTGGGAAAGCAAAACACACTGGTGAATATCCCGGCGACAAAAGTAACATGATGCTCAACCAAGCCTGCGACACCTCCTCATGGAACAATAACACACAAAGACATGGGGAGCAGAGGGAATACTTATACAGAGACTGATGAGGGGATATGAACCAGGTGTGTGTGAAAAACAAGACAAAACAAATGGAAAGATGAAAAGAGGAGCGGCAGTGGCTAGAAGGCCATTGACAACGAACGCCGAAGCCTGCCCAAACAAGGAGAGGAGACAGCTTCTGAGGAAGTCGTGACATATGTTCTCAAATTGTTCCAAGAACATTAAGAAACAATGTTCTTCTGTGGGAATATCAGTACTTCAGCATAAAGTTTCCTACAGGTTTCCTCATGGTTCTATTTAAAGTCATGTTTTCAAATTTTTCAGAGAACTGTGCATAAAAACTACAAGAAAACTTGAGTAACATTCAGATAATGTTCTAAGAATGCTATTAAAAAACATATGCGTTCCATTCTCAGAATCAACAAAACTCTCTCTATCCTCTATCTTGTTAAGTGTGTTCAGGTGTGTTAGCTGTGCCCACTAATTGGCCACACCTGATCATAATGAGTGCTTGTTTCCTTTTGAAATGCGGTCTGTTTGAATAGCCTAAAATGAACAGCTTCTTATGAATAAAAAAACATGGCATGCTAGCTCCATCCTGGTGGCGCAGTGGACTAATTCCATGGATAGAGAACAGAAGATTATTGCATGATTAATGCCTAAGGACATTTCTATGTGTCTCATCTGTGCTTGGAGTTTTAAAAAGTTAACCCCAAATAAGCTAGCAGTGTAATTAAAAGTCTTATTGAAACATTCAGTTAGAGCTTTAAGGAAGTTATTCAAAAACCTCCAAATAACCGATCATTTCCATCTCAGAGCGTTAATAAAATCTCCTAGGAAAATATTCAAGGAGCCAGAGTAAAACGTTCTCAGACCCTCCCTGCAACCTAAAAAATTAATATTCCCAGAACATGCGAAATGTTCACTTCTGTTCTCAGAACGTTTATAAAATGTCCCACAACCAATGTGAAACCAAAAATATACATTCCCACAACTTCGAAGGAACCAAATGTGCTAGCTGGGGAGAGAGAGATCCATGTGAGGTGCTGTATCAAAGGCCCACATTTGTTTTCAATCTTCCCAAAGCAACCTTGAAACCCGAATCTCCTATTCTATTGGATGAAAGAAAAAAATGGAACACAATTCTCCTTTTCCACCACACAACCCCTCTCTCTTTTAAAATAATATTTTCTTTCACAGGCAGAGAACATGTTTGATCATCTGCTTTATTAAAGAAGAGGGTTGCCTCAGAAGTACCTCACCGCTGTCACTGTCTGTCTCCACTGTTCCACCTGCCCTGTGCTGTGTGTGTGTGTGTGTGTGTGTGCATGTGTGTGTGTGTGTGTGTGTGTGTGCGTGCACCCCCTTCGTTGATCAATAAGACATGTCACAGTTTGCATGAATACCACTGAAGCGCCCACTGTGGAATGTGCAACTTAGGGAAAAATCTTACAAGATGTAATTTCTTCATGTCTGAGCTGAGACCGTGAACAGCTAATTTAAAGCCAGGGAAACTGGAGAAAGTACCAAAGTTTTTTTATATGTTCCTCCTTTTTTTCTCTTTTCATTTTGGAAGTGTATCGGTGGGAGGCAACTTCAGTACTTTCCTGAAACCAGGGTGTTAGCCTAAATTGTGAAAATAATACCAGTTGGGGCTTCTTCATTTTTCGCCTAGTCCCTCTTGTCAGAGCTGTAATGATTTATCCAAGGGTTAGGTCAAGACCATTGTTTTACTGCTGCCGTCGGCGTGTTCACAGTTCCAAAGGCATTGTCTGTTTCCTCTGATTCAGGGGCTCTAATTGGCGCATCTTGACCGTGAAGATTAGAAAGTGCTCGTGCCAACGTGCACAGGAGAATAGCCTTCAGAGACAAATGGACAGACTAAATGCCCACTTCCTGTCCCCATTGTCCAAGGAGAATATCCTGTTTAACAGCCAGGAAAAAACTTGCAAAAACTTATTTTTTTTGCTGGCAACGACACCTATGTAGATAATTGGTCATACTTAAGCAACGAAAGGCATTTAATCAGATAAGAGAATAAACAAATGTTTGAAACTAAACAATTATAGTCTACTGGTCAAGATTAACCAACCTTCAATAAATATTTGTTCTATACAGAAGAATCCAGCTGTCGCTATCCACCAGCAGTTTCCCTCCCTACTATTTTCTGGTCATCAGAAATATTTGCGTCGTTGAATTGTTGACTTGCAAATACCGACATTATGTAAACCTATTTGTACAAAAACATCCCCTGTACACATTGATAAATCTGGCTGCCTCAAGAGGAAGCAGGCGTTTATTACCCAGCACTCCCGCTTTGCATTGATGGATTAGCTTCTACAATTTACAGGCCGGTGGATTATAAATCATGGCTTCTCTGACCTTTTACTTATAAAACTGGAATCAGGAGCCAAGGGGGTGTATGTGTGTGTGTGTGTAAAGACGGCAGGGGTTGGTTGGTGTGTTCAGTATGTGTCAACGCATTAGTTGGATAGGGGTAATAAAAAAGCTGATAGGCCTATAAAGCAGATGGATTATAAAAGGCTGAGTTATTGGTTATGGACAGAATGCATCCTGTTTTATTTAAAACTGTAGAAATGAACAGGCGTATTGTTTTATCAAAACGTTGCATTTATTTCATTGAATCTGGAGAGCCTGAATTTGAAGTTAAAAAAACAAACAGCTAAGAAAGCTGCAAAGGACCATCTTACATGGTGTGGGCGTGTTGAGGCCTTATGCTCCACATGGAACGAAGAGGAGTAAGGCAGTAAGTAAGGAAGTACGTAAGTAAGAGTCTAAAATACCACTACAGAAAATGAGCTGACACTGTGCCATGTTATCACATATCTTTTAAAGTTCTCTTACTATTCCAAAAAGCTCTCCCCAAGTTATACGGAATTCCTTAGTTGAGCGTAATTACTCATCGTGTTATATTAGGCAGTGAAACTACTTGACAAAAGCAATCCAGGAAAGACACAAATGTTGAGCTGAAGTTCCAGCATTAAAATTGTGAACTTTTCCACCATGCATTTTTCACACCAGGGGAACTGATGAGGAAATTGGCTCTTAATGCATGGGTCTCCTTTCTCAGCTCTCCTCAGCTGTATGATTAGCTTCAAGAGGTTTGGTATTATGGGCCCGAAATCTGTGAGAGACTCATAAAAGTTCAGTGTTTCACTTTTCTCATTAGGATGTAGTCAGCTTTGATTTCCTGCATGAGCCAGGAGTGGCAGTGGCAGGTTGGGCCTGGTGGCTGCTTGCTGTGTTCTAAATGTAAATCATGGTTGAATGGAATTACGCCGCCGGTCCGACATCTGTATTTTAACTGGCCAACAGCCACCCCTCCCTCCCATCTCCTCCGGCCCTTAGCAACGGTTACGGGCTCCCACAAAAACAATAATTTAGAGCCCTGTACAAAGAATACACCCGCCCTGTGCTGTGCTGCGTTGTAGGCCGGCCTACTCAGAACGGAGGAGGAATTGCTGTACAAGGCAAAAACAATATTTAGCAGATGAGGTCAGTTCTCCCATCATCCTCATGGTAGCATCAGCATGAGAAGTCGGCAGAAAATATTTTGCTTGGCAGGTTGCTTGACGTTTTGACCCCTGTGTGTGTGTATGCGTGTGCGTGTGCACTTGTGCGTGTGTGTATGCATGTGTGTGTGTGTGTGTGTCTTGAGTTTCTACTCCTGCCTGTTCCTTTGTTTTGACTTCAGGCTGCTTATTTTGCTATAGGCTATCTAGCCAGTGGGCCTTCTAATTGTGAGAGGAGCTCAGTGGTATATTCGGAAAATGGGAGCAGCTCTCTGCTCTCTCTCCTTTCTCACTGGACTGTGAGAGACTCCAATGTTTTGCCCAGGGTGGTTTGTGGCTTGTCAAGAAGAAAGTTCTAGGATATAAAAAAAGAGGGAGAAACGGAACGAGAGAATAAAAAATTGATCTTACCATTAAATGAAAAGCGAAAATACATTGAATACATCGATCAAATCCATTCATCCTTAAAATTCGAAGTTAGATGTACAGTGAGGGAAAAAAGTATTTGATCCCCTGCTGATTTTGTACGTTTGCCCACTGACAAAGAAATGATCAGTCTATAATTTTGGTTGGTTTATTTGAACAGTGAGAGACAGAATAACAACAAAAACATCCAGAAAAACGCATGTCAAAAATGTTATCAATTGATTTGCATTTTAATGAGGGAAATAAGTATTTGACCCCCTCGCAATCAGAAAGATTTCTGGCTCCCAGGTGTCTTTTATACAGGTAACGAGCTGAGATTAAGAGTACACTCTTAAAGGGAGTGATCCTAATCTCAGTTTGTTACCTGTATAAAAGACACCTGTCCACAGAAGCAATCAATCAACCAGATTCCAAACTCTCCACCATGGCCAAGACCAAAGAGCTCTCCAAGGATGTCAGGGACAAGATTGTAGACCTACACAAGGCTGGAATGGGCTACAAGACCATCGCCAAGCAGCTTGGTGAGAAGGTGACAACAGTTGGTGTGATTATTCGCAAATGGAAGAAACACAAAAGAACTGTCAATCTCCCTCGGCGTGGGGCTCCATGCAAGATCTCACCTCGTGGAGTTGCAATGATCATGAGAACGGTGAGGAATCAGCCCAGAACTACACGAGAGGATCTTGTCAATGATCCCAAGGCAGCTGGGACCATAGTCACCAAGAAAACAATTGGTAACACACTACGCCGTGAAGGACTGAAATCTTGCAGCGCCCGCAAGGTCCCCCTGCTCAAGAAAGCACATATACAGGCCCATAAGAAGTTTGCCAATGAACATATGAATGATTCAGAGGAGAACTGGGTGAAAGTGTTGTGGTCAGATGAGACCACAATCGAGCTCTTTGGCATCAACTCAACTCGCCATGTTTGGAGGAGGAGGAATGCTGCCTATGACCCCAAGAACACCATCCCCACCGTCAAACATGGAGGTGGAAACATTATGCTTTGGGGGTGTTTTTCTGCTAAGGGGACAGGACAAATTCACTGCATCAAAGGGATGATGGACGGGGCCATGTACCGTCAAATCTTGGGTGAGAACCTCCTTCCCTCAGCCAGGGCATTGAAAATGGGTCGTGGATGGGTATTCCAGCATGACAATGACCCAAAACACATGGCCAAGGCAACAAAGGAGTGGCTCAAGAAGAAGCACATTAAGGTCCTGGAGTGGCCTAGCCAGTCTTCAGACCTTAATCCCATAGAAAATCTGCGGAGGGAGCTGAAGATTCGAGTTGCCAAACATCAGCCTCGAAACCTTAATGACTTGGAGAAGATCTGCAAAGAGGAGTGGGACAAAATTCCTCCTGAGAATTCCTCCTGAGATGTGTGCAAACCTGGTGGCCAACTACAAGAAACGTCTGACCTCTGTTATTGCCAACAAGGGTTTTGCCACCAAGTACTAAGTCATGTTTTGCAGAGGGGTCAAATACTTATTTCCCTCATTCAAATGCAAATCAATTTATAACATTTTTTACATGCGTTTTTCTGGATTTTTTTGTTGTTATTCTGTCTCTCACTGTTCAAATATACCTACCATTAATATTATACACTGATCATGTCTTTGTCAGTGGGCAAACGTACAAAATCAGCAGGGGATCAAATACTTTTTTCCCTCACTGTATTAGACCTCACTTGTAGTTTCATTTATCTCTTTAAATAGCCTGCATTTCTCTGGAAGCAAGCAGAAAATGATGTGCACTAAAGATGGCATTGTAGTCAGACAACTACATTAGAAGACTATTGTCAACCCGATCAGAAACACTATGCTCACAACCTGAATCTCCTAAACATTGTTGCTGGTGTATTTTGTTAGAATTTTGGAATATATTGCTCAATAGACAATACATTTTTTTACCAGGCATGCATCATGGACACACATATAGTTGATGCGCTACATAAATGTTTACTGCAAACTTTCACCACTAACTTTTTAGATAAGAAAATATCGCCCTACCTTTCTGTTGTTTCAACCATCCATCCCAATCAAATAATGCCATGAATACATCCAGCTTTTGTCCCTATAAGTGCACAGAGCAGGTATTCCATGATATGGGGTATAATCCAAAACTGCAGTGGATTGCCAGTGATCATCACGTAGACAAATACTAGGCTTATATATAATCATTACGCAACATTAAAGGAGTAGGTCATTTGATGCATACATACATACAGTATACTGTAAATAGGATATAACTTTTTCATTGCATAGATTACATTATCATAATTCCTTGCTTGCCATATTAGTCTGTACAAAAACGTGAATTAGCCACAACCATGTGTGAGGGACAATGTAGATTGGCAGGTGGAATGATGTCCAAGGTTAAAGTGGGAGGCGAGATCAGATTAGCACAGTATTGTCCAATGAGGTTGTGGGCTGAGGCCAAGCATGTGCACAGCTCATGAACACCACATAGTTTTTTTAAATTATTTTTGTGCACACTACAGATGCTCAAGAACAATGATGGAATGACGAAGTACACAACTTTCGGGGATTGTGAGCGCTACTTTAAGAATGACTGGCAAAAAAATAAACAGGTTAGTTCATTGATAAAACTACGAGATTGACTTGATGCACCATCAAAATCTGTCTGTTTGAGCTAGAGATATCTGTTTTTGTATGGGCTGCATCTCAATCCACCACATACGCCTATGTCAGCCTTTTGCATCTGCGGTGGAAAGTGGCAGAGCAACAGCGCTGTTTTTCAGACCAGGAGATATCCAGAAAATTGGTCTTCTCACAAAAATATCTGTAGTGTCCGAACAGTAATATGACCTACAAACTAATTTGACCACTCTATGGAAAGATGAGACTCTCACGAACACGATGGTGTTCTCTGTTAGCTCTACAACCCCCACAAGCCCCACAGGACTCGTCTGAAACTACTGTGTTAGCGTCTGAACCATTTGGGCTACAAACTAAAATGACCCCACTATGGAAAAAGGAGAGTCTCCATTTTGTTCTACAACCCCCACAAGTGTCATGGGACTCTTCTGAAGGTAACCCGGTACTGGTAAAACATTTTTATTAATGTATGGAAGTTTTGTTCCTCCAAAAAAGGGAGTTAAATACAGTGCCTTCAGAAAGTATTCACACCCCTTGACTTTTTCCACAATTGGTTGTGTTACAGTGTGAATTTAAAATGGATTAAATTGAGATTTTGTGCCACTGGCCTACACACAATACCCCATATTGTCAAAGTGGAATTATGTTTTTAGAATCTTTTACAAATGAATTACAAATGAAAAGCTGAAATTACTTGAGCCAATAAGTATTCAACCCCTTTGTTATGGCAAGCTTAAATAAGTTCAAGAGTAAAAATGTGCTTAACATGTTGCATAATAAGTTGCATTGACTCACTCTGTTTGCAATTATAGTGTTTAACATGATTTTTAAATGAATACCTAATCTCTGTACCCCACACATACAATTATCTGTAAGGTCCCTCAGTCGAGCAGTGAATTTCAAACACAGATTCAACCACAAAAACCAGGGAGGTTTTCCAATGCCTCACAAAGAATGGCATCTATTGGTAGATGGGGCAAAAAAAGAAGCAGTCATTGAATATCCCTTTGAGCATGGTGAAGTTATTAATTACACTTTAGATGGTGTATCAATACACCCAGTCACTACAAAGATACAGGTGTCCTTCCTAACTCAGTTGCCGGAGAGGAAGGAAACCGCACAGGGATTTCACCATGAGGCCAATGATAACATTAAAACAGTTACAGAGATTAATGTTTGTGATAGGAGAAAACTGAGGATGGATCAACAACATTGTAGTTATTTCACAATACTAACCTAAATGACAGATTGAAAAGAAGGTAGTCTGTACAGAAAAAAAATCTTCCAAAACATGAATCATATTTGCAATAAGGCACTACAGTAAAACTGCAAAAAATGTGGCAATGAAATTAACTTTATCTCCTGATTTAAAAAGAAATATGTTTGGGGCAAATCCAACACAACACATCAGTGAGTACCACTCTTTATATTTTCAAGCACAGTAGTGGCTCTATCATGTTATGGGTATGCTTGTCATCGACAAGGAGTAGGGAGTTTTATGGGGGGGGGTAAAAAGAAACGGAATTGAGCTAAATACAAGTAAAATCCTAGACAAAAACCTGGTTCAGTCTGCTTTCCAACAGACACTGGGAAAGAAATTCACCTTTCAGAGGGACAATAACCTAAAACACAAGGCCAAATATACACTGGAATTGCTTATGAAGACGACTTTGAATGTTCCTGAGTGGCCTAGTTACAGTTTTGACTTAAATCATCTTGAAAATCTTTGGCAAGACTTGAAAATGGCTGTTTAGCAATGATCAACAACCAACTTGACAGAGCTTGAAAAATGTTCAAAAGAATAATGTGCAAATATTGTACAATCCATATGTGCAAAGCTCTTAAAGACTTACCCAGAAAGACTCACAGAAGTAATGGCTACAAAATATGATTCTAACGTGTGTGAATACGTATGTAAATTAGATATTTCTGTATTTTATTTTCAATAAATGTGAAGAAAATGAACCCCCAAAAAATTTTACTTTGTCATTATGGGGTATTGTGTGTAGATGGGTGAGAAAAAACATATACAGTGGGGAAAAAAAGTATTTAGTCAGCCACCAATTGTGCAAGTTCTCCCACTTAAAAAGATGAGAGAGGCCTGTAATTTTCATCATAGGTACACGTCAACTATGACAGACACATTCAAATCACATTGTAGGATTTTTTATGAATTTATTTGCAAATTATGGTGGAAAATAAGTATTTGGTCACCTACAAACAAGCAAGATTTCTGGCTCTCACAGACCTGTAACTTCTTCTTTAAGAGGCTCCTCTGTCCTCCACTCGTTACCTGTATTAATGGCACCTGTTTGAACTTGTTATCAGTATAAAGACACCTGTCCACAACCTCAAACAGTCACACTCCAAACTCCACTATGGCCAAGACCAAAGAGCTGTCAAAGGACACCAGAAACAAAATTGTAGACCTGCACCAGGCTGGGAAGACTGAATCTGCAATAGGTAAGCAGCTTGGTTTGAAGAAATCAACTGTGGGAACAATTATTAGGAAATGGAAGACATACAAGACCACTGATAATCTCCCTTGATCTGGGGCTCCACGCAAGATCTCACCCCGTGGCGTCAAAATGATCACAAGAACGGTGAGCAAAAATCCCAGAACCACACGGGGGGACCTAGTGAATGACCTGCAGAGAGCTGGGACCAAAGTAACAAAGCCTACCATCAGTAACACACTACGCCGCCAGGGACTCAAATCCTGCAGTGCCAGACGTGTCCGCCTCCTTAAGCCAGTACATGTCCAGGCCCGTCTGAAGTTTGCTAGAGTGCATTTGGATGATCCAGAAGAGGATTGGGAGAATGTCATATGGTCAGATGAAACCAAAATATAACTTTTTGTTAAAAACTCAACTCGTCGTATTTGGGGGTGGAAACATCATGCTTTGGTGTTGTTTTTCTGCAAAGGGACCAGGACGACTGATCCGTGTAAAGGAAAGAATGAATGGGGCCATGTATCGTGAGATTTTTAGTGAAAACCTCCTTCCATCAGCAAGGGCATTGAAGATGAAACGTGGCTGGGTCTTTCAGCATGACAATGATCCCAAATATACCGCCCGGGCAACGAAGGAGTGGCTTCGTAAGAAGCATTTCAAGGTCCTGGAGTGGCCTAGCCAGTCTCCAGATCTCAACCCCATAGAAAATCTTTGGAGGGAGTTGAAAGTCCGTGTTGCCCAGCGACAGCCCCAAATCATCACTGCTCTAGAGGAGATCTGCATGGAGGAATGGGCCAAAATACCAGCAACAGTGTGTGAAAACCTTGTGAAGACTTACAGAAAACGTTTGACATGTGTCATTGCCACCAAAGGGTATATAACAAAGTATTGAGAAACATTTGTTATTGACCAAATACTTTTTTTCCACCATAATTTGCAAATAAATTCATTAAAAATCCTACAATGTGATTTTCTGGAAAAAAAATTCTCATTTTGTCTGTCATAGTTGACGTGTACCTATGATGAAAATTATAGGCCTCTCTCATCTTTTTAAGTGGGAGAACTTGCACAATTGGTGGCTGACTAAATACTTTTCTTCCCCACTGTATTTAATACTTTTTTGAATTCAGGCTGTAACACAACAAAATGTGGAATAAATCAAAGGGTTTGAAAACTTTCTGAAGGCACTGTAAGTGTAAAAAAATACAAAAATAAAAATTCCTGAGCTTTCTTATATCTCCTAGATATAGGACAGACAACATCAAAACTTTATTTCTTAACAGTAATTGTTTTACTGTCTGTTTTGCCATGTATGAATATGTTATTCAATGCGCTTCTATGGGCTATAGCACTAAAGGCCAAGTTCAATGTTTCATCAAATATATTATTTATATATTTTCTTGATACCTACAGGGGTCCAAAAGTTTCAAACCAAATAGCTAAATGATCCATGGTATGACCATCTTATAACAATTCCATATGTTAGCTTAGACTTGTAGGGGTTAAAGGAAAAGAGATGGAAATAAAAATGATTACGATCATTAGGATACATTCCAGATACTTACCTACTGTCTTGTTAGCTAATAACTCCAGACGACCACAGAAAGCTGCAGATGGCTACTGACCGTCGGCCAGAAGAACGACAACGCCGGGAAGATAGGATTGACACAAACATACTGAGACCTTTAATGGATTTATTGTGAGTGAATAGCAGTACTATGGATTTTTTTGGGCTTTTATTTCTTTCCTTACTTTTTTTTCTTCTAATCTGCCATTTTGCCTTGGGATTTACAGCCTGGTATAGAGTGCACTCAGTGGAATAAGTCCATTACTCACTCAATTACTGGAATTGCATGGCCTGCTGGGTAGGGCTGGTTGCCTGGAAGAAACAGGAAGTAAGATAGGCCTTGTGGGTAGTAGGGTTTAGGATGTCAACGGCTCAAAGCTAAAAATCATTTTCAGATTTGTGTCACAGATCTCAGTGGAAATGGGGAGATGTGTGTGTCAAATGTATAGAGCAAGTCTTACTCTGCATTGGTTAGAAAATCACACAAATTACATGTTTTGTACCTTTCAGATGTAATACTAATAGTCTACACAGTTTTATGTTTCTTCTCAGACCTCCCTAAAAATGTGTGCATAGATCTAATAAGACTTGGATTACAGATTCACAAATGCAATTTGTCTTAGTGTAAATAGTGAGTGTTTTTTGTGCTCTTGAGATATAAATCTAAAATACCGCTGTGTGTCTTTTTTAGTACACAAGCATTTATAACACATTGATTACAGATTCAAAAATGTAATTTGTTACTATTTAACACTATTTCTACACTTAAGATAATAAAACAAATAGGGTATACGATTTCAAACCCCTATACAGAAATGTGTGAATACACGTACTAAGAATACTTTGATTACAGTTTCACACATATCATTTACCATTATTCTACATAATATGTATGTACCCTTGAGATATGAAACAAATACGCTGAAATTGTTTTCCATTATAAGCCATCTTGTGACACTTGAGCGGTGTAGCAACATACTAGGTCCCTTCTGTATGTAACCGTATATAGAATAATAATTGCCAAAATTGTTCATACTGTGCAAAGATCCCTTCGAGAGAACACCCTCTTATGTCTCAGCTTTCCATCCCCATTCCCATTGTTTATTTCCCCAGTGCTGTATGAGGCTTATCAAACACTATCTCAGCTTACATGCTCTGATTCTCTACCAAGGACTTCCTCCTGTTCCGTTTGTTCAGAATTAGACATCTGGTATTGTAGAGTTTGGGCTTGAGGCCCGGCCTGGAAAAACTCTATAGGGGAAAGAAGAGAAGAGAGGAGAGATCTTAGCATGTGAGGATAGAGAGAGAGAGAGAGACACACACAAACACACAAAGCATAAATCATCACAGATCCAAAGATAATAGAAAGTGGTAGTCCCTGCAGTCTGCTAAATCAGGCTCCTGCTTCCTCAACCCATTTTGTAATTGCGCGGACTGCTGATCGGGTTGTTTTGGGACGAAGAGAGGGAAAGAATAGAGAGAGCTAAACGAAAACAGGCACAATTGGAAAGAGGCTGTGTACACTAGAGTCACATCGGCCTAAACTAAAGAGTGAGTGAACTTTTCGCCGAGCAAGCTGGAGGTCTTGGCTCGTTTGCAGATTCTTGGCTCGTTTGCGGACAGAGGGATTGCTTTGCTTTGTGGAAGGGTTGTTAGAAAAAGTTTGTGTGTCTAATTGGGGAGGGATACAGACGCTGTGGAACCAACAGAGGTGTCGTGGCGGGGTCTGGTACTGTTTTTTATTTTTATATTTTTAATTATCAACTTTTTATTTTGGATAAATCTCTGTTTCAATCACATAAATATTGTGTTCTTCAATGTCAAAGTTACAGGTATTCAATGTTAAATATGTTTGCTTGCCTTGGCTAGCTTGCTAGCTGGATGGCTAATGTTTGCATTTAAATAATGCAGCAGCAGCTCCGGCTTTTTTGTTTCACATGCCGTTTGGAAGGTGGAGACTGCAGTGTCTGAGACGTCAGAGAGGCAGAGGGACTGTTTCTGACCACTGCTGATGTGTGGTTAATTTTCTTGCGCTTTACTGCAGCCAAAGCATCACCCAGGTAGGTGCTACACTGTCGGCAATGGTGGATCAGCTACTTACGGAGGAGAGGCTACTATGGAGGAACTGGAAACGTCGGACAAAGCGATGGGCCCTGATGAAGATCTCCTGGCTTGTCTGACAGACTGACTTTCTCCCTGGCTGTACTGTACAATCAATGTGCCCTCCTCTCAAGCCATACTGCATTTTCCAATCTGCCTCAACTCCATTCCTTTTCCATCTTTAATTTGTTATTTATTGATGAATACATTATTTTGTTAACAAGAGGACCACAATGGAACTACGTTTCTAAACTTTTTTGTATTGTCCTCAATTATTTTTTTAATGTGTTGTATCCACGTGTTTTCTTTGGTCAATTTAATCATATCATATACAGGAAATAGGAGTGGTGCGGCAGGTAGCTTAGAGGTCAGAGAGGGGGGATGGTGCATCCTACCAGCTCTCACAGTCTCACGTCAGAATTAGACATTCATCCATGTTTCTCAAACATCAAATGTCGAAGTTGTTCCAAACTTTAAATTTCGAAGTGTTTAATATTAAGTTTAGGCATTACCTCTGAATTTTTAAGGTTAGGGTTAAGTTAAGGCATTAACTCCAAAATCTTACGGTTAGGCATTAACTCCGAATGGCTAAGGTAGGGGTTAAGGTTTGGGATAGGCTTAAAACAAAAATAACTTTCATTTGATTTGAACTTGCAACATTTAGAATCAGAGGCAGATGCTTATGCCTATATGCCATCCCCATCCACAATGCCCTAGCAACACCCAAACCTAATTCAAGATAACAGCGCTCACTGTTGCCCCTAGTGCCAGGTTTCCACGTCATCTCCTGATGTCCTCAGACGTCAGATGGACGTCGAATACTGACTTGTATCACGGGCGACCTTGCTGGGTGCATCACTGTATACAACGAGGAATGAAAAGCTGGGGTGAAGTCAATAATTCTGCTATTAGCATCAATTTGATGTGGATTTGAGGGACTCAATTGGGTCATACTCTGGGTTGGGGGACGGAGATTACAAATTGGAGAAAGTGAGAAAGATGTAGGCACTTGCTCTCTCTCTTTGTGTATCTTATCTTTTTATACACAGGACATCATTTGATTCATCCCCTCTAAACTAAATCCTGGCTGTTGAGAGTCTGAGACTTCTAGAATTATGAATCCTTCATCCCTATTGAAAGCTGGGATAAAGAGGCACAAGGGGTTGGAGTTCGAGTGGGGTTTGCTCACACTCCTTGCTAGGCCTGCTGGATGCAAAGACAATTACTGTTCTGAGTTGTGGGCACTGCTGTCTCTCCCTCTCTCTCTCTCTCTCTCTCTCTCTCTCTCTCTCTCTCTCTCTCGGGAGAGGAGACAAACCGCACTAAGATCACGTGGGCTTTTCTGTCTTCTACTAATCCTCCTAAACTAGGCCAGAAAGCCTTTTCCAGGAATGTGGAGGTATTGCGAGGAGGAATTGCGAGGAACTTTTGTTGTTTCTCTGTTCAGTTGACTACTACTTTGTCTATGGCCTAACAACACCCGTGCCAATATATCTTCCAAACACCGTCTTCTCGGGCATTATCACTTACTTGTAATCAGCCAGTACATGACAATAAAAACCTTCATTATGATTTTCATGTAAATATCAAGGCTATAGAATTATTCAAAGTTACATAAATATATTACTATCTTGAATTTTCCCTGCATTCTGCTAAATCAAATAGAGGTTCTCATTCATCATTAGTTAAATTAAGTTAATGTAGTGAATGTGCAAATCAATTAGCAATAGGTGCTGTGAGAGCTTCACCACATGAAATCAACAGCATGCCCTCTAAATGCACTCACCGAATAGAACAATGCGCTACATACTGCCATTTTTATAATCTCAAGTGAAAAGAGCTATGTAGACGCCCAAACCTTCAATTTGCACACCAACAACTTTTCTCTTTTGTTCCGCGGACAGTAGACGCTGATTAATGTGAATCGAGTCAAATGACATTTGAGAGACGAGACAACGTGAGCACTGGGCTTGAATTTGAAGAGTTCACGCAGGGTTGAGAATGACCTGAAAGCCTACCGATGCGGGAGAGATGCATATGAGTGGCGATTATGTTTTTTTTTTAAATTATAGACCAGACTTAATTTAAAAGTCTCTGTGACATTTCCCAGCGCCTGGTAATCATATCAATTAAAGAGTGAGTCCCACGCTGTAATCCATGCTGAAGCACTCCTCTAACAGCACTGTCTGTCTGACTGTCCGATCTATAGAAAGGCAATTGACGGGAAAATATACTATATGCTATATAATAATGTAATCAATAATGCTATATGAAATATAGAGGGCTGACTGAGTGCTGAGTGCCTGTCAATTTTTCTCAACATTTTCTCAGAATCCTCCAGTAGTTTTATAAGTGGAGCTGCCCAATGAGGTAATGGTAAAAAAAATGAGCGGGGTACTATTTCTTATTTCTTATTCCAGAGACCCTATGGGGTCGACTGTCTGTGTGTGTGTGTGTGTGCATGCGTGCGTGCATGTGCGTGCATTTGTGTGTGTGTGTGTGTGTGGGTGTGTATCTATGCGTGCATTTATGCAGATCCAGTCAGAACATGTTCAAAGTAATGTTTGTTGCAGCTTCACAACACCCAGCTGGCTGGCTGTACTAAACCTGGAGCCTGAACCTAATTGAGTTGGGTTATTGATATGGGAGTTTATTTAGAATAGGGAGAAACTTATTATGTCTTCTCCCAGAGCTTATTTTAGGCTGAGGGATACATTTACATAGCCCAGCAGTGGTTGGGTTATACCGGCTCTCTTAGAGGACATCAATCCACAGCAACTCCAGCGTCCGTCTGAAGTATGTGAACACATCTTCCCCTTCATGTATTTCTTTAGCTCTACGCAAGATTAATTCCGGTAATATCAGTGAGCTGCATTTCACAGAAGGTAAATTTACTTGACATGTGCTTCGGCGTGTGATATTGGAAAGTGGGTTATGCCTGCTAAATCCAGTCAGCCCTGTATGTTTCCACGAAAACACCCTCATTTTATGAAGGGAAAGCAACAGTCTGACATGGGTTCAAAATTAGAAATATGTAATGTGGAATACTGGAATATAGGTAGTGCCTATGTTTACCACATACATGACACAACTTTTCAAAGTCCTGCAGCGATAATATCTAGTCAACTCTCCATTGGTCTATAATTAGAGACACACATACAGTGGAAGAGACACACATCTATAATCACAAGAAGCGCACACACAAACACACACACACACATATACACGCACACAGAATGAAATACACACACACACACACACACACACACTGAACATTATTATTTTTCCAACAAACTCTCAAATGAAACAGATTTCTGCTCTGAGACCGTGAAGTGGTCCTGAGGGAATCTCCCCTGCATTGAGTCATGTTAAGCTGAGGCGAGTATGTAAACAACATTGGACTCAAGGCCACTGGCCTTTGATAATGAATGCTTAACCCGGAGCATAGCTCCCCTATGTTGATGTACTCCCCGCCCAGAAAGACTGCCCCACTGACTTAGCCCAGAACCTTTGACACAGCAATGTAAATAAGAGATTTACTGGGTACTCTCTCTGCTACCTCTGAAACCACTCAGACAACGGAAGGGAAGAATTTACGACAGCTATCGACAGTCACAGTGCCGAGGGAGAAAACACTGCATGCCGAGACCTAATGATCATGCCTCCAGAACACCCCCTTAGATCTTTAAAGGAAGAGATGGAATTATTTTACAATTCTAGATTATTATCGTGTGTGTGTGTGTGTCCAACAGACATTTTAAATGTTGAACTGTCTTGAGAACATATTAAATCAACTTAAAATACTGTAACGTTTAAGACCATGAGACATCAGGGTGTCATATAACCTCTTGCCCTGTCCAATACTGCTCTAGATTAGACATCACATCTGTGATTTTCACTGTGTTACTGCCCACTGTTAACCGCCATCGCATTGCCCTTCTAGTACATTTATGGCTCATAAGGATACTTACTAGATATAAAGTGAGATCATATCAGGCCATAATATAGTGGTTTGAATGACTCAGATGGGACTCATAGAGATTAGTAAGGGGCGATCCTGTGTAAAAATCAACTGAGCATGCACAAATAAAGTTAGTCGTTTCCAGATGAAACCGCGTTCAAATTATCCTTAAGGTCTATATGTTAGAGTTCAGGCTTTATTTGAAAAGTTTAAGTAGGAAATTGCATGAATTTTGACCATTACAGAGTAGGTGGCTTTTCAGTCAATTATATTTTATGGCTTTTAGAAACTGCTCACAGAGCTTGTTTTTTTCCACTAGTTATGAAGACTAGAGGTTAATTAAGCAATACAAACCACATTGAAGTGTCTTGAGTTTTGTTTGCATGTTCTACAGTCTTGTACAGATAGGGGTGACTTGGACAGGCAATGTAACGTCCATAAAATCTTTAGGGATTTTTATTTTGTAAAACATTATATAGTCTATAATTGTTTCTCTCTTCATTGTCAGTATCAGCCATTCCTTCGAAATGGCAATCCATGTTTTGACCTAAGACTTACAAACTTACAGACCTTTGTTCTCCCCAAAAAGCTTGTCCGTTACATGCAACATCTATAACGCGTCTTATTTGCTTTATTTCTCCAACATGTCAATACTTACAAGTCCGATTTTTGGGATATACACTCCCCCCAAGGGATACTATAGTCACACACATCAAACCTTTAATTTATATTTTGTTTGTCCATTCTGTGAGGCATAAAATTGTGTTTCTGCGTGCCAATGTAATGTCCATAATGTCGGATTCGTGCTAAGAGTATCTCGTATGCACGCACACACACACACACACACACAGATTATGTGATTATGACACTGTGGGCCAGCAAGGCCGGAAGCTGGACAGTAAAGATAGATACAGGATAGGTAGGTGTTCGACAGTAACAGTGTGTGGGCTGCGTGGCATGATGAGTGTGTTTTAAGTAAGTAAAGAGGGTCATGGTGTGTTTCTTTTTCCAAGACGCTGGCCTCCGCTTTACTTTAATCAGTGACAGGCAGAGCAGCGAACGGGTGAGGGGGAGAGGGGAAGAGGGTGTGAGAGTTGTCTGGTCTATGTTCATGTGTCAAATCCTTTCTATGGAGGAAGAATACGGGGTGTGCATGCGCCTGGGTGCATGTCACACATGGCTTAATGTGGAGAGCCCCTCACAAACTTGCATTTTTTTGCTATGATTGTCACTGTAAGCTGATATTCTCCCCACCCAAACAAGCCTGTGGTGTTCACTGTGGTTGTGACTTCTTCCAGGTGAAGACAAGGCATGAAGAGCTGCTTTGATGTGGTAAATACCTGAAGAACTGTTCAACAACAGTCTCATTTGTCACTTTACCATCTGCTTGCATGGGAAGCGTTTCAATCCAAGGTGATGCAACATACACTCACACACGCATACACACACACACACACACATACACACATATACTACACACAAAAAAGCACGCACACACACATGCACACACACAAATAGACACACAGACACACACACAGGTGTCTCTCCAAAATTACATGGATTTTCAAATAGCAACTTCACATCATATCCATTTCCTCAAATCTATTTAGTCCAATGCGGTGCAGTAGATATTTTCCCTGAATCTCTCATTAGGTTATCGGACTGTAATAACGGTGACAACTATGTGTGTGCGCGTGTGTGCGCATTTGTGTGTGTGTGTGTGTGTTAGGCTATCAGAATGTAATAACACTGTCGACTGCCATCTGAACACTGACAATGACTAATACAGCATCCTGCTGCTGCAAATCACTATAGCACAATCAGCCTTAGTATAATGATTACAGCAACCCTGACTGAAATGAGCGTCCCAGTATTCATTTAAACTATTAAAATGAACGTCTCAGCATTCAGTGGATCTAAAACTATTAATTCACATCTGGAGAAAGCAACTGAATAATGGTAATCTGATGTGGTGTGATAATGAGTATTTTTCCTTCTCACTGTGTTACTGTATTATTATTATTATTATTATTATTAAACCCTCCATTCCTTTCAAAGAAGCAATCAGTGTGGAGATGAGATTGAAAATGAGAATTAGAACAGGGATGGGATGGATAGTGTCTGATTCATGCTGATGACACTGTGCTTTTGCTGGATAACAATTACCAGGCAAATTCCTCCAGAGAAGATGACGAAGATCTTCTGAACATTAAAGATGAATATTTTACTTAGGGAGGGGGTGGGATTTCGAAGGGATCTTACTTGATTCATGATGATGACACTGTGCTTTCCTGGATAACAGAGGAATATTCCTGAGACTTGATGAAGATGGAGATTATGAACAAGATTCTACTTTACTGTATCACAATTTTTCCAGCCTATTACCACATGAAAAGTGATGTGCCTTTGTTTGACCTTATATTCGTCCTACTTCTCTAAATTATAGTGTGTTGCGATTCTACAATAAATGCACTTTAAATAAAGATTGATTTGATTTGATATGCTGGTGTAACAATTCCCAGGCTCCACTAGTATTTCTTCCTCTTCTTACAGGAAGTAGGTTAGTTCCTATCATGACCTTTGACTTGTCATAGACAGCACGTTGTTTCTCATCCACACATTCACCCCCACCTTCACATACGCGCACTCACATCTGTAATCATGAAGTGCTTTGAAAGGCTGGTTATGGCACACATCAACTCCATCATCTCAGACCCTAGACTAACTCCAATTTGCATTACGCCCAATCTCACTTGTACTCAACACTGCCTTCACCCACCTAGATAAGAGGAATACCTATGTGAGAATGCTGTTCATTGACTACAGCTCAGCGTTCAACTCCATAGACCCCTCCAAGCTCATCACCAAGCTTTGGACCCTGGGACTCAACACCTCCCTCTGCAATTGGATTCTGGACTTCCTGACGGGCCGTCCAAAGGTGGTGAGGGTAGGCAACATCACCTCCGCCACGCTGATCCTGAACACAGGGGCCCTACAGGGGTGTGTGCTTAGTCCCCTCCTGTTCTCCCTGTTTACCCACGACTGTGTGGCCACGCACGACTCCAACACCATCACCACATTTGCTGACGACGCGACGGTGGTCGGCCTGATCACCGGTGACGATGAGACAGCCTACAGGGAGGAGGTCAGTGACCTGACAGTGTGGTGCCAGGACAACAACCTCTCCCTCAACATCAGTAAGACCAAGGAGCTGATCATGGACTACAGGAAAGGTGGTGGTCCAAATCACTAAGGACTTAAAATGGTCCACACACACGCAAACAGTCGTGAAGATGGCACGGCAGCGCCTCTTCCCCCTCAGGAGGTTGAAAAGGTTTGGCATGGGCCCTCAAATCCTCAAGAAGTTCTACAGCTGCACCATTGAGAGCATCTTGACTGGCTGCATCACTGCTTGGTATGGCAACTGCACCGCCCTCGATTGCATGAAACTACAGAGGGTGGTGTGGACAGCCCAGTACATCACTGGGGCCGAACTCCCTGCCATCCATTAACTCTATATCAGGTGGTGTGAAAGGAAGGCCCGGAATTTTTTTTAAGACTCCAGCCACCCAAGCCATAGACTGTTCTCTCTGCTTCCGCACGCCAAGCGGTATCGGAGTAACAAGTCTGACACCAACAGGCTTCTATCTCCATGCCATAAGACTGCTAAATAGCTAACAAAATGGCTACACAGATTTTCTGCACTGACCCTTCTATATGTAGGCACACTCACACACTCACTCTATGCACACACTATACTCTCACTCACACTGACACTCCAACACACACACTTCATTTGCTCAAACACACATAACACGCACACACATTCATACTGACGCTACACACACGCATACACACTCACTTACAATCATCATATACAGTGCCTTCAGAAAGTATTCATACCCCTTGACTTATTCCAAATTTTGTTGTTACAGCTTGAAATCAAAAAATATATTCTCACCCATCTACACACAATACCCCATATTGACAAAGTGAAAACATGTTTTTAGAAATGTAAGCAAATTTATTAAAATTATATTCAGAAATAGCTCATTTTCATAAGTATTCACACGCCTTTGCCATGACACTCCAAATTGAGCAGAGGTGCATCAAATTTCATTTGACCATCCTTGAGATGTCACTACAACTTAATTGGAGTCCCCCTGTGGACCCAGTTCCTGCCGTTCTTCTACATCTGCATTGCTTGCTCTTTGGGGTTTTAGGCTGGGTTCTGTATAAGCACTTTGTGACATCTGCTGATGTAAAAAGGGCTTTATAAATCAATTTGATTTGAAATTTGATTTGATTTAGAAAAAAACACACGTCTATATAAGGTTCCACAGTTGACAGTGCATGTCAGATCAGAAACTATACCATGAAGTCCAAGATCTTTGAGATATAATTGTTATGAGGCATATATCTGGAGAAGGGTATGAAACTATTTGTAGAGTGTTGAAAGTTTCCAAGAGCACAGTGGTCTCAATGATTGGGAAATTGAAAAAATATGGAACTACCCAGACTCTGCCTAGAGCTGGCCGTCCGACTAAGCTGAGCAACCGACCAGGAGGGCCTTGGTTAGGGAGGTAATCAAGACCCCAATGACCACTCTGACAGAACTACAGAATTATTTGGCTGAGATGGGAGAACCTGCCAGAAGGACAACAGTCTCTACAGCACTTCACCAATCTGGGCTTTATGGGAGAGTGGCCAGAAGGAAGCCACTCCTGAGAATAAGGCACCTGACAGCACGCCTGGAGTTTGCAAAAAAGCACTTGAAAGACTCTGACAGCATAAGGCAAAATATTCTGTGGTCTGATGAGACAAAAATGTAACTCTTTGGCCTGAATGCAAAGCGCTATGTCTGGAGAAAACCAGGCAGAGCTCATCACCCATCCAACACCATACCTACCATGAAGTAGAGGTCTTCACGGGTCTAATAAATTAGACCCGTTACGAAATAGATTTGTGGCTTTCCCACCTGACCCGATATGCGTAAAAAATATAAATTTTATGAACGGAGACCTGTTCCGAATGCACCCGAGGACAGTCAGACCGGTTCCAAAAAGGGCAGTGGAAAACAGACCCAAACAGACCCATGCTGGTTTAGATACAAGTGTGATGAGTGTGATGAAAGGAGTCAAGCGCAGGAGGGTAATCACCGAACACAGAGTTTATTCCTTCGTTGACACACAAGTGCGCTCAAATAGCGATCAACGAAACAGGCACAGGGGAAACTCTAATCCCTGGCAAATACACTGTAACGGTAGAATCCAATAATACATAGGCACAGGGGAAAATCTACCCTGGCAACAAAATGTACGAGTAGCTCCACCAAGCTATACTACTCTCACAACTAACAATCACCCACAAGGACAAGGGGGCAGAGGGAACACTTATACATGGACTAATGAGGTGATTAGAACCAGGTGTGGGTGATTGACAAGACAAGACAAATGTGATGATGATTGGGGCGGCAGTGACGAACGCCTCGGCCGAAGTCGTGACAACAAGACTAGAAAGAGAGAGAGAAAGAAACCTCCAACTGGGCCTGCCAGCGCCATCAATAAACAAGTGATATTGGCCAAATGATCCACAGTTATATGTCCTTAAAAACTGCCTATAACAAATTACAAAACAATGATTTGTTGTGTTTCGATGTGTAACATATTAAAAACGTTATAGTCTATTGTTTTATTGGTTTTTACTTTCCTAAAATAATAATTGTCTACCTCACGGTTCAGCTGTCTGAGATTTGATTGCTAAATGCATTAGGCCTAGGTGTCCACTGCATGATATTTATATTTAAATATATATACTAAGGGAGACAATTTTAGGCCTAGCCCTAGAGAGACCGAGAGAAAGATAAAGACATCCCGACATCGACATGGATTTCTTTATACTTGTTAGATAGTCTACTACTGCTATACAGATGTAGGCGTACAGAAAGAGGCTAATTCGTACATTTTCGATCCGACTATTTGTTATAAAGATAAGCATTATATTGCTAGATTAAAGGAGGAACTCTGGTAGGCCTAAAACATTCTTCCTCACCTCAAGTTCAACTGTCGGAATAAGTTGGAGTGCGTAATACCTAAATAGGCCTGCAGTAGGCCTAGATCAGCCTAATAATAGGCATACCACATCAAACCTTCACAAAATGTGCTTAACTTTATTAGGGTAATATCAAAAGTAAGTAAGTCAAGTTATTGTTTATCCCCCTAGTGTCAATGTATGCACCCCGCGGAAATCTAACTAGCATAATAAAAAAATCCCCATAAAAATCTGTCAGTTTAAACTATAGATTTTTTGCATTGGATGCATCTCAATCCACCGCATCCGCCGATGTCGCACTTCCGCATCTGCGGTGAAAGATGACAGAGCTAGAGTATTTTTTGTCAGACAATGAGACATCCCGAAAATCGGTCTTCTCACAAAATCGTCTGTAGCGTCCGAACGATTTGGACTATAAACAATTATGACCCCAATAAGGAAATATGTTTTGCTCTAGGACGACCTCAGGCCTCACAAGACTCGTCTGAAGGTCCCCCTGTACCAGTATACAATATGCCAAAAATAACAGGTTAAGGACATGTTATATCTCTCAGATATAGGACAGACACTTCAAAACAAACTTCCTTTAGAATTTTTTTGGGGGGGACTATCTGTTGTTCCATATAGTGAATCTGTTATTCAATGCATTGGTATGGTCTTATAGCATTAAAGCCAAAAAATATTTTTCATCAACAACAAAAAATTGTACATATTTTTTTTATACTTCAAGGGATCTTAAATCTAAATCAAATAGCTAAATGATCCTTGGTATGACCTTCTTAAAACAATTCCATAAAGGTGAATACCGGCTCAATTATGTAGCAAAATTTGAAATTATGTTTTTTTGCATTGGATAGAAGTAGAGACTCAGGGCTAGAAAATGGTATATCATACACTACAGTTGAGGAACACTGGGAAAGTAATTCTGCTTTGAAAGTTTGTAAACTTGTAACCTCACTTTTGAGAAAATGGCCCTTGAATGTTTTTGTAAACCTACTGGAGAGCTCTTCTTTTGTCTACACCCATTCAGCATCGTTCACACCTTCTTAAGCCCTAGCCCCACCCATCTCGTTAAGGATTCACATGTGAGGCCATGTGCTAAACAACCAAGGATTTCAAGACTAAAGACTGGTTTATGCTACCTCAGAAAATAGCTTATGGTTGTGAGTGTGACAAAATAAAGCAGGGCATTCTATATTTTTACATTTTAGTCATTTAGCAGACACTCTTATCCAGAGCGACTTACAGTTAGTGAGTGCATACATCTTTCATACTGGTCCCCCGTGGGAAACGAACCCACAACCCTGGCGTTGCAAGCTCTACCAACTGAGCTACATGGGGCCCCGTGCTGCCAACGAGAACACTGTCTCGTTGGCCAAACGTTATATCCTAATTTGACCTTGGTGCAGGTCATGTTCTTCACATTACCGTTTCTGGTAAACACATACTATATCAAATAAAATTAAAGTTTATTTGGCACATGCACAGGATACAGAAGGTGTAGTGAAATGGTTACTTACAATTGAAGTCAGAAGTTTACATACACTTAGGTTTGAGTCATTAAAACTCGTTTTTTCAACAACCCCACAAATTTCTTGTTAACAAACTATAGTTTTAGCAAGTCAGTTAGGACATCTACTTTTTGCATGACACAAGTAATTTTTCCAACAATTGTTTACAGACAGATTATTTCACTTATAGTTCACTTTATCACAATTCCAGTGGGTCAGAAGTGTATATACACTAAGTTGACTGTGCCTTTAAAAAGCTTGGAAAATTCCAGAAAATGATGTCATGGCTTTAGAAGCTTCTGATAGGCTAATTGACATCATTTGAGTTAATTGGAGGTGTACTTGTGGATGTATTTCAAGGCCTACCTTCAAACTCAGTGCATCTTTAATTGACATCATGGGAAAATCAAAAGAAATCAGCCAAGACCACAGAAAAAATTGTAAACCTCCATAAATCTGGTTCATCCTTGGGAGTAATTTCCAAAGGTCTGAAGGTACCATATTCATCTGTACAAACAATAGTACGCAAGTATAAACACCATGGGACCACACAGCCGTCATACCGCTTAGGAAGGAGACGGGTTCTGTCTCCTAGAGATGAACGTACTTTGGTGCGAAAAGTGCAAATCAATCCCAGAACAAAAGCAAAGGACCTTGTGAAGATGCTGGAGGAAACAGGTACAAAAGTATCTATATCCACAGTAAAAACGAGTCCTATATCGACATAACCTGAAAGGCCGCTCAGCAAGGAAGAAGCCACTGCTCCAAAACAGCCATAAAAAAGCCAGACATCATGAGGAAGGAAAATGATGTGGATATATTGAAGCAACATCTCAAGACATCAGTCAGGAAGTTAAAGCTTGGTCGCAAGCATACTTCCAAAGTTGTGGCAAAGTGGCTTAAGGACAACAAAGTCAAGGTATTGGAGTGGCCATCACAAAGCCCTGACCTCAATCCTATGGAAAATGTGTGGGCAGAACTGAAAAAACATGTGCGAGCAAGGAGGCCTACAAACCTGACTCCGTTACACCAGCTCTGTCAGGAGGAATGGGCCAAAATTCACCCAACTTATTTGTGGGAAGCTTGTGGAAGACTACCCGAAATGTTTGACCAAAGTTAAACAATTTAAAGGCAATGCTACCAAATACGAATTGAGTGTATGTAAACTTCTGACCCACTGGGAATGTGATGAAAGAAATAAAAGCTGAAATAAATAATTCTCTCTACTATTATTCTGACATTTCACATTCTTAAAATAAAGTGGTGATGCTAACTGACCTAAAACAGAGAATTTTTACTAGGATTAAATGTCAGGAATTGTGAAAACTGAGTTTAAATGTATTTGGCTAAGGTGTATGTAAACTTCCGACTTCAACTGTACACAGTGGATTCTTTTGTTTAGAAATGTAGATAACTAGCTAAACAATAAACCATAATCCCAACTCATAACTTCACTACCCTGCATGAATGTGCAGGTAGCTAACCAACTAGGTTCAGTGTTAGCTAGCTAGCTAACATTAGGATATAACTAGCAATGCAAATGTTTCTGAGATACGAATAATATTACTACACAGATCATACATGTAACATTAGCTAGCGAGCCAGCCAGCTAACATTAGCTAGCTAGCTAACAGTACGCGTTAACTTGAAATGAAAATGACTTTCTGACAAAATTGGAAATGTATAATATCTGAAAATGTAGCTAGCTAGACTATCTTACCCATATAAACTCAGCAAAAAAAGAAACGTCCCTTATTCAGGACCCTGTCTTTCAAAGATAATTCGTAAAAATGCAAATAACTTTGGAGATCTTCATTGTAAAGGGTTTAAACACTGTTTCCCATGCTTGTTCAATGAACCATAAACAATTAATGAACATGCACCTGTGGAACGGTCGTTAAGACACTAACAGCTTACAGACGGTAGGCAATTAAGGTCACAGTTATGAAAACTTAGGACACTAAAGAGGCCTTTCTACAGACTCTGAAAAACACCAAAAGAAAGATTCTAAGGGTCCCTGCTCATCTGCGTGAACGTGCCTTAGGCATGCTGCAAGGAGGCATGAGGACTGCAGATTTGGCCAGGGCAATAAATTGCAATGTCCATACTGTGAGACACCTAAGACAGCGCTACAGGGAGACAGGACGGACAGCTTATTGTCCTCGCAGTGGCAGACCACGTGTAACAACACCTGCACAGGATGGGTACATCCAAACATCCCACCTGCGGGACAGGTACAGGATGGCAACAACAAATGCCAGAGTTACACCAGGAACGCACAATTCCTCCATCAGTGCTCAGACTGTCCGCAATAGGCTGAGAGAGGCTGGACTGAGGGCTTGTAGGCCTGTTGTAAGGCAGGTCCTCACCAGACATCACCAGCAACAACGTCGCCTATGGGCACAAACCCACCGTCGCTGGACCAGACAGGACTGGCAAAAAGTGCTCTTCACTGACGAGTCGCGGTTTTGTCTCACCAGGGGTGATGGTCGGATTCGCGTTTATAGTCGAAGGAATAAGCGTTACACCGAGGCCTGTACTCTGTAGCAGGATCGATTTGGAGGTGGAGGGGCCCGTCATGGTCTGGGGCGGTGTGTCACAGCATCATCGGACTGAGCTTGTTGGCATTGCAGGCAAACTCAATGCTGTGCGTTTCAGGGTAGACATCCTCCTCCCTCATGTGGTACCCTTCCTGCAGGCTCATCCTGACATGACCCTCCAGCATGACAATGCCACCAGCCATACTGCTCGTTCTGTGCATGATTTCCTGCAAGACAGGAATGTCAGTGTTCTGCCATGGCCAGCGAAGAGCCCGGATCTCAATCCCATTGAGCATGTCTGGGACCTGTTGGATCGGAGGGTGAGGGCTAGGGCCATTTGCCCCAGAAATGTCAGGGAACTTGCAGGTGCCTTGGTGGAAGAGTGGGGTAACATCTCACAGCAAGAACTGGCAAATCTGGTGCAGTCCATGAGGAGGAGATGCACTGCAGTACTTAATGCAGCTGGTGGCCACACCAGAAACTGACTGTTACTTTTGATTTTGACCCCCCTTTGTTCAGGGACACATTATTCCATTTCTGTTAGTCACGTGTCTGTGGAACTTGTTCAGTTTATGTCTCAGTTGTTGAATCTTGTTATGTTCATACAAATATTTACACGTGTTAAGTTTGCTGAAAATAAACGCAGTTGACAGTGAGTTTCTTTTTTTGCTGAGTTTACATGGATGGACGCTTCTCCCTCTCTGTCACGGATGCCATGGTTGCCCTTAGTTTGAAGATGTAATCCGGAGACGTGTTTTATACAGCAGTCTTCTGTGTGTTCTCTTTTCTACTCCCTCTGCATATTTGCAATCTCCTTAGCTATCATACTCTAATTCCACCGGCATTCCACTGATTTCAAAATTCGGTTCTCCAGAAAGTGGAGAGCAACACTTTTGCAGTTCTACTACATGATCTCTTTCAAAAAACCTGAATTAGAAAGGTTAACCTACACATACTGACCAGCTCATGTTATAGACAGAAGCGTGCTACATGGCACACCAATCTGAACTCATCTCTCGGCATGTCCAGCCCATCCATTATCTCAGCCAATCATGGCTAGCGGGAAGGTTCCTGTCTTTTTCCGTGGCTAAACCAACTAGGCTCGTAATTCAATTTTATTCGTATTTACAGATAGCATAACATTTTGTTATTAAGGCACATGAAAGTTCACATGTTCCAGAAGGCATTTCTCCCCAATTTTTTTTATTGATATTTTAAAAAAGTTTACGGTCAAATTCCTCTCCTGTGAAGAAGTGATACGCGACATACGCCTAGTTTCCTGAAACAAGTCACATAGCTTAGCAGAACCCCGCTGGCTTAGACAGGGCTTAGACTGTTATGGGTTGTAGGGAAAATACGAACTGGTTATTATATTGCAACATTAAATTCAGTTTTGCATCTTGCCTTCTTTGGTTTTTCTTTGTCATGGTTTGAGTGCAAGTAGCATAGTAGGCCTACCGGTAATTATATTATATTGTAGCAAATACAACATTACAGCTGGAACTTAATTTGGCCAACAAAAATAGCCCAACAGAATGAAACCTTCTAAAAAGTTTTGAAGAAACTAGGCCTAAACTGAGTGTACAAACATTAGGATCACCTACCTAATATTGTGTTCCACACACTTTTGCCCTCAGAACAGCCTCAATATGTCAGGGCATGGACCAATGTTGAGTCCAGTGCTTCCCACAGTTGTATCAAGTTGGCTGGATTTCGTTTGGGTGGTGGACCATTCTTGATACACACGGGAAACTGTTGAGCATGAAAAACCCAGCAGCGATGCAGTTCTTGACACACTCGAAACGGGTGTGTCCGGTGTTCCTAATGTTTTGTACACTCAGTGTATATTGCAGCTATTACCAACAAAGGTGATTGCCTACCGAAGGACCACCAAACAAATGGCAGCAATAGGCCACTGCTATTTATTTTATAGCAGGCCTACTTTTAACCTTAAACTAAATACATCTCAAAACATTTTGAAAACAGAACTTAATTTAGCCAACGACAATTTCTAACAAAAGAAACAAAACACTTTTTGCATAGGCTATTTAAAGTACTGGATTAGATTATGAAATAGGCCTACAATAATAATAATAATAATGATAATAATAATAATAATAATAATGATTTACAATAATAAAAATAATAATGACTAAACAATTGATAATAAATATGAAAATATATAAATAAAAGGTAGAAAATTGAATCTACTGTGTGGTAGAAAAGGTTGAAAATCTTTGTCCACTAAAATATAAAAACTTGTCCCAGAGGACATTCCCCTTGTCGGCGTACTATACGCTTTCTCCTCTAAATGTCCTTACTTCAGCGAAAAAGGACTCCATCTTCGCAATCAACAGTAGCTTAGGCCAAGGCTCCTTTTACTTGCTCTCTCTCTCTCAGCAGCAGGTGAGCAGCCGGAAACAGTTTCAGCTGGACATAAGCTATACGTTTTATTGAGTTGCAATTGGCTGACACAGATAACAAGCTCGCACGATTCTCATCACACAACACTGAATTTACAGAGGACAGGTCCAATCGGGTCCAGTCGGTAAATACATTTGAATTGCAATTACCCAAGACCCGTGGCAATATTATCAAACTCGACCTGAGACAAAAGTCAGAACTTAGGACCCGGTTCTGGTCCTGGGTCGGATCTCGGCATTTCAGGTCTGTTGAAACCGTGAAGACCTCTACTGTGAAGCATGGTGGTGGCAGCATCATACTATGGGGAACGTTTTTCTGCTGCAGGGACTGGGAGACTGGTAAGGATAGAAGGAACAATGAATGGAGCCAAATACAGGCAAATCCTTGATGAGAAATTTCTAACAATGTTTTCACTTTGTCATTATGGGGTATTGTGTGTAGATGGGTGAATACATTATTTTTTAAATCCATTTTTAAATCAGGCTGTTTCACAACAAAACGTGGAATAAGTCAAGGGGTATGAAAACTTTCTGAAGGCACTGTATGCTGCTGCTACTCTGTTTATCATGTATCCTCATGCCTAGTCACCTTACCCTTATACATATCTAACCCTGCCACTCCAGTATCCCTGCACATTGTAAATATGGTATTGACCCTGACCCTGGAGCTGAGCCTGGAGCTGACCCTGTATATAACTTACTTACTTTCTCATGTTCTTCTTATTTTGTATTTCTCATGTGTTTTTGTTCTGCTTTACTTTTTTATTTATTTTTCTGATACTGATTACTGCATTGTTGGGAAGGAGAAAGCAAGAAGGGCTTAGTACTTGTGCATGTGAAAATAAAAACTTGAAACATGGACACACACACATGCACACACACACGCCTCCATTCCGACAGAACACAGGGGGTTCTGCGAAGTTTACGGTCATGACAACCCGAGACGAGGCCTGTCAGATCCACTCTGGTGCGTACAGGAGGAGCACGCACGCGCACACACACACACACACACACACACACACACACACACACACACACACACACACACACACACACACACACACACACACACACACACACACACACACACACACAAACAGACAGACAGATACACACAGACACACACACAGCAGCACATCCTGTGAAGTACATTAAAGACCTCAGGATCAGCCTGTTGACCTCTGACCGGGGTCAACCAGGATGTCTGTTTCTCATTGCTCTGAGCTGACACAAGTTGAATGTCTTCACCTAACCATTAGATTGTGTTGGGTTGTGGGTTCGATTCCCATGGGGGGCCAGTATGATTATTATTATTTTTTTAATAGAATAATGTATGCACTAACTGTAAGTCGCTTTGGATAAGAGCGTCTGCTAAATGACGTAAATGTAAATGTAAATGTAATTAGATAATGAATTTGGAGAAGATTGTCTGTGCCCTTGACATTTCCGCTATTGTCTCCTCTTGATTCTGACTGTACTGTATTTGCTAAACAAAGTACAATGTAAGACATCAGAAGTAACATATGTCTGGTAAATATCCTTTTTATTTTCTCAACCAGGTGTTAGGGTTGCGATGACACAGTGCATCTCCATGAATCCTGTAGCAAAGTAATCTCATCATGTCAGCCGTAGGGCTGTGAAAGGTCGCTAGCAGCAGGAATGCTAAGGCCACATCTGGTGTAAACCTGTCCCAGTAGAGACGTACAAAGAGCTTCCCCTACAGACCCAGGAGGTGTGAACTCGGCCACGCAGAGAACCGTACAAATCCTGAGAGGAAAGAGACAGGCTTGTTCTACATTTTACCCATGGAGTCCTACCCAGGCTTTCTATGCTGCATGTTTTACTGAATGTGTGTGCGTGCATGCGTGCGTGCGTATGCATGTGTGCGTGTGTGTGTGTGTGTGTAGCAGTTCTGTCCAGGGTTTATTAGTGCTTCTCAACTCCCATATGATAGACGGTTGCCCTCTGGAGCATGGGCCTTGTAAAAGGCAGAAGCGGAATACCCATGTAAAAAAATGCTGCTTTTAGTTTAGCTCACTCCCTATCTCTTTCTCTCTTCTCTCTCTTTTTTGATATATTCTCTTTCTCTCCTTAGTCAACTCCCTCTTTCTCTCTTTGTTGGGGTATTCTCTCTCTCCCTCGTCAACACTCCCTATATATCTGAGTGAATTAATCTATGAATGGCACAGTAGACAACGGTGGGGCTTGCCCTTGACATTCTGTATTCTGTCATGCGTGTTGGCTGTTTAATGCATGTACCTAGATGATCACCCGGGAAACCGCACACAGACAGACTGACTGACACACAGACACACCAGGCTGTGGGAAATTTGTTAAATATGCTGCACGACCATTGTTCAGATTTACACGCAAACAACAAGGTCGACACATCTTTCACGAGATACAATGCAGTCTCATCCATTGTAAATACTATACATTACACTACAGTCTGATTGTAGAGCATACTAAAATACATTCGTATCATTCGTAGTTATCTACTACACATCAGTTACAGTTATCAAATGAATTATTCACTCAACAAGATAATGGCTCAATAAGTACCAAAGATAATTTTATGAATCTGAAACATGCATGTCAAGGTAACTACTGTAATGGTCAAGGTAGAAGAGGATGAAATCTGACCATCTGACCATTGGGGGATATATCTTAAATTGTCATGGTATAAATATATTTTTTAATGCCAAGGTCCGGCGGCCGGTAGCAAACCTGAGGAAAACGCAAAATCCTCCCCCAAGCAGTCATTTGGTTATTTAATGCAACAGTCATGTCTCTGTCACTAACAAACACAGTCATGGGTGGTATCTCTCACATTCACTCGAACGGAATGTTTGGAAAACTGCAAATACAGCTTTACAGTGTTAAAACAACATCCCCGGTGTTTAGTGTTTAAAACATAAATGCCTTGTGCTGAATAAACATGTTCATGTGTTTAAAAAGTGTTACAGCGAATAAACATGTTCTGGTGTTTACAATCTAAACACTGTGATGTGTTTTCATTCAAATTCTAAATGCCTTGACACGTTTAAAGTGTTACAAAAAAAGTGTTTAGTTCTGTGTTCAGATCCTAAACACTTGGTTTTACATTGTAAACATTAATAAATACAGTTTATTGATTACAGATTCAGACAATGCTGTAAAAGTATTGATATGTGAAAACCTCCCAGCAGATTCCCTCTGGTTCAGCCCTGGTTGTCTAGAGGGAGAGTTACTGCATGAACCTCTGAACCTGAACCTACACACAAACAAACACACAACACACACACCACAGAGAGCATAGTTATCTGAGCTTCAATTAGAAGATACATTTGGATAGAGAGTAACTCAAAAAAGAGCCAATATCTAAACCCCAATACGTTGTTCAAATAAAATAAAATAAAATATATTTTTATTCATCACGTACACAGTTTACAGCAGGTATAAAAGCTGCAGCAAAAGGCTTGTGCGCTAGCTCCCTCAACATTTCACTACAATAATCAATATCAATAATAAAAAGTCAAATAAACAATAACAAGTAATAGAAGAGGTAGTATCCATAATAACTGATTTGTACACAATAGGATATACAGGACTATAGATAATGAATGAGCTATGTCGGGTATGACTGTATTTACAAATATAAAGTGGATAGTGTATTGGTCCCCCAGTTGAATACATATACATTTTAGTCATTTAGCACAGGGTTTCCCACACTCGGTCCTGCTTCCCACACTCGGTCCTACTAGATAAAACAATATATTTCACCTAAATATTTATTTGTGCATGACTATCTTAAATCCTGCCAACCCTTTATACTACATGTAGGGTTCAGGTGTGGCCTTATCTAAATGACAGGAGTAAGATGAGCAGTACCGTACCCATGCCTGACGCTGTGTCTCGCCAGGTGGTGGCACTGATAAAACCTCGTCACACATGGTGCCACCATACAGCTTCACTCCCATATGAGTCATATGAGTGACACTGTATCTCCAACAAGATCTCACAGCCTCACGTCATTTCTTGACGTCCTTGGATAAACATCTGTTTTTGACTAGTAAACTGACTTCATCTCCCAACGTCCTGTATTTAGGTACACAGCTCCCGCATGAGCTCCAGACGATTTAGGCTCACAGAAACAACTCTACGGTTAACTTCAAATCAAATCCAATCAAATTGTATTTGCCACATGCGCCGAATACAACAGGTGTAGACCTTACAGTAAAATGCTTACTTACAAGCCCTTAACCAACAATGCAGTTTTAAGAAAAAAAAAAAATTGATAAGTAAAAAATAAAAATAAGTTAGGGAGGCTATATACAGGGGGTACCGATACAGAGTCAATGTGCGGGGGCACCGGTTAGTCGAGGTAATTGAGGTAACATGTACATGTGGGTAGAGTTAAAGTAACTATGCATAGATAATAAACAGAGTAGCAGCAGCGTAAAAGAGGGGGTGGGGTGGGGTGTGGGGGACAATGCAATGCAAATAGTCCGGGTAGCCATGATTAGCTGTTCATGAGTCTTATGGCTTGGGGGTAGAAGCTGTTAAGAAGCCTTTTGGACCTAGACTTGGCGCTCCGGTACCGCTTGCCGTGGGGTAGCAGAGAGAACAGTCTATGACTAGGGTGGCTGGAGTCTTTGACAATTTTTAGGGCCTCAAGCAAACAGAAACAGCTCTAGTGTTACGCTAAGCAAACAGAAACAACTCTAGGCATTCATTCTGATTGGTTAAGTTAAGGATTAAGGTTTGGGATAAGTTTAATTAACTGCAGGCATTAATTCCAATTGGTTAAGTTAAGGATTAAGGGTTAAAACAAAAAACAACTCCACAGTTAAGTTTAGTCTTGTTAATTAATTGTGGATGGATGGCGCAGTGGTCTAAGCAGCAAGCTCCTGCTCTATAGACTGTGGGTTCAATCCAAGCTCTGGGCATCTGTTTTGATTATAATTTTTTTGGCGTCTCCCTAACGTCCTGGGGACCTGAAAAAAACTATTGTCACACACGGTGCAAGCTTACGGCTTCACCCCCATGTGAGTGACGCTGTCTCCGCTGGCGGTGGCAAAAATAACGACTTTTGTCACATGGTGCAAGTGTACGCCTTCACACACATATGAATGCAGAGAGTGTCTAAGGTGCAAATAGTCTCAAGTTAGCGTTAGCTGTTCTGTAGTCTGATGGCCTAGATGGCCTAGAAGGTTCTAGAAGCTGTCACCAGAGCCTGTTGGTCTGAGACCCGATGTCCGATACTGCTTGCCACATGGTAACAGAGCGAACAGTCTGTGGCTCAGGTGACTAGAGTCCTTGCGAATCTTCCGGGCCTTCCTCGAACACTGCCTGGTGTAGATGTCCTGGAGGGCAGTGAGCTCACCCCCAGTGATGTATTAGGCAGTCCACACCACACACTGTAGAGCCTTGCGAATGAGGGCGGTGCAGTTACCATACCAGACGGCGGTGATGCAGACAGTCAAGATGCTCTTGATGGTGCAGCTGTAGAACTTCTTGAGGACCTAAGGGCCCATGCCAAATTTCTTCAGTCGCTTGAGGTTGAAAAGGCGCAGTTGCGCCTTCACCACGGTGTCGGTGTGATTGGTCCATATAAGGTCCTCTGTTATGCGCACGCTGAGGAACTTGAAGCTTTTGACCCTCTCCACTGCAGCCCCATTGATGTCATTAGGGGGCGTGCTCCACCCCCTTTCCTGTCGTCCACGATCAGCTCATTGGTTTTTCTAACGTTGAGGGAGAGGCTGTTTCCTAGCACCACTCTGCCAGGGCTCTAACCTCCCCCCTGTAGGCTGTCTCGTCGCCATCGGCGATCAGGCCCACCACTGTTGTGTCGTCGGCAAACTTAATGATGGCGTTGGAGTTGTGCGTGTACAGGGAGTATAGGAGGGGACTGAGCACACACCCCTGGGGGGGCCCGTGTCCAGCGTCAGCGTGGCTGAGGTGTTGTTGCCTCCCCTCACCACCTGGGGTCTGCCTGTCAGGAATTTCAGGATCCAGTTGCAGAAGGAGGTGTTCATACCCAGGGTCTTGAGCTTAGTGACGAGCTTAGTGGGGACTATGGTGTTGAAAGCTGAGCTGTAGTCGATGAACAGCATTCTCACATAGGTATTCCTCTTGTCCAGGTGTGATAGGGCAGTGTGCAGAGCAATGGCGATTGCGTCATCCGTAAATCTGTTGGGTCGATATGCAAATTGTAATGGGTCCAGGGTGTCAGGTAAATTGGAGCTGATATGTTCCTTGACCATTCTCCCAAAGCACTTCACGATGACAGAAGTGAGTGCTACAGGGTGATAGTAATTTAGGCAGGTTAACATTGTGTGCTTGGGTACAGGGACAATGGTGGATACCAACATACAATTCTGCATACCAACATAAAGTTTAACTTCTCCCTTCCCTTGCTCTGAGAAGTTGTACAGGGAGGATTCTGTGGTGGTAGTGATGTAGTAGAGGGAATCAGAAGTTCAATGGAAGTGCGTTGGCTAATTAACCGATGCAGACCCCGACTCAACACTTCTGTGGCCTGCCATTGCATCTAAGCAGGGGCGGACTGGCCATCTGGCATTTCGAGCAAATTCCAGATGGGCTGATCCATTTTTAGCCCAGTGGGCCTGTCTAACTTGGGTTTTTTGCACACAATTATCATTATCTGGCTAATAATGGGGGCCTCAAGGAAAATAATGGGCCAATGTCGGGGCCTGGAGGAAAAGAATGGGCCGGTGTGGAGGCCTCAAGGAAAAGAATGGACCGGTGTGTTAGAAATGCCAGGGCCGATTTTTGGTCCCACTCCGCACCTGCCCTTAAGCCTCTGTGTGTGTGTGTATAAACCTCTGTCTGTTAATGGGCTTCTCTTTAATCCTAATCCAGGCGAAAGAAGTCCCGTTAGTGTTTACTGTGTGTGTGTGTGCGTGCGTGCGTGCATAGCCCAGTGAACATGTACACACACACACACAGAGTACAATACACATAATTACTCATGATTCCTTTGTTACAGGCTTTGATTTTTCCATTTATATTTCGAGGTTGGACGTTAGTACGTTAGCATTTGGGGCGCACCGATTGGTGTCACCTCGTTAATCAGTATGTATTACACCTGTGTTGGTTGGTCATCTTGTTAGGGGAAAGGTCTTTCACCTGTGCTGGCCCAGTGCTCACATTGTCTTGAGAAATGTGGAGGGTTAACTCCTTTAGTTGTCTCTCCATATTTGATTTCTAGGAAAACAATCCTTTATCTGATCTTACCTGTTTTTGTTTTGCTCCACTTTTTGGTTTGCTTCCTGTCTTTAAGTTTGGTGTGGGTTTATATTTTGTTTGCCTCTTAGTGGGGAAATTTAGTGGGCGCTCATGGTGGGTGTATTTTAGGTCCCAGTTGTTGTTGCTATGCAACTTTCAGTGGATACCCCCATGAGTGTCTTTCAGAACCCCTCCTAAAACCCCACCTGTCTCGTTTTGGTTGTTGACAGTGACTTTGTTAGGTCCCCTTTCTGTTTGAGCGACAATTGTTTTGTTTTCTTGCTGGGAAACGTAACATTGTAATGAAGTTATCTCAGCCTGTCTTCAACCTGTCCGTTATTACATTATTTCAACCAGATTTCAACCTGTCCGTAATGACGCTATTAGAACCAGCTATGGCAGCATGGTATAGCAACAGTCCATCACTGCATGTCAGTCCTTTAAAATGTGTTGATTTCATTACCGATTTATTAATTTATTATATGATTTGTGATGTGTGATTTGTGCTGGATAGCTAACATGGCCAGGAAAACCTCCAGGTCTCACTCATTATATTTTGGGTTTTGTTATTCAGGGTGAGGTTTTTCTGTTTTAAAGAGGATATTGGTGATGCATTACATCTCCTTTGAGATAATAGTTTTTTGATAATGTAATACAGTGATCTTTGCTTCTCTATGTTCATGATTAATTATTATTATAAAATATAGTAAAAACAATAGACTTGACCGGGGGCTAGTTTTCACAGCAAGCCAGACAGCATTAACCTTTGTAAACAGACAACAGGACATTTTCCAGCAGTGTGGGTGTATTGGAGGGAATACGAGCATGGGCCTGTCTTGTGTGTTGATGTGTATTCCCTTCAGTGTCTGTGGTTGGGAATGAAACCTGACGTTGGCCTCTGTTTAGCTTCCCGCCTGCTGTGTGTGTGTTTTCCCTACAGACCTCTGCCTCAGTCAGTACCAGTCGGACACTGATGGTGCCTCCCCTCGCTCCCTCGTCTCCCCCTCTCTCCCTCAGTTCCCAACACTCTTCCTGCTATGCGGCTAATCCCATGGCTACAGCGAGCAGACTGGCGCTCCCTCCTCCCGGTCCCAGCTCCCAGCAGGGTACCTGTCAACCCGGCGGCCCCCGGAGACTTGTTTCTCAGGAGGTTAAATGAAAATATGCAGGTGAACCAGTAGGGAGCGGGACGGGGCATTGGAGAAAAGGACTTATAGCTCGGCTCAGAGCCCCCACTCTCCCATCTAGCTGTCCACCCCAATCACACATGCAAAACTTCCACACAGATATGCATGAATATGTATGCACAAAGGCAGGCAGGAAAACACACACACACACACACACACACACATGCACGCACGCACGCACACACACATAATCTCAGACCCCTATCGGCTACAGACAACTACAAACAGCCAGATAGGCCTAAGCTGGCCTTCCTTGGAGAACAGGGATTGTGTAGGAAAATGATAAGTCCCTCCCTGCTCCCTACATATCTATTTGGTTTATGAGGAAGGGAAAGATTTTGTTTAAGTGTAATCAGTCTACATAGAATCATAGAAAAACTTACACTAAGAAATGTATTGTGTAGTTTGGTGTTATTTTTCAAATACAGCTCACAAGTCATTCCTTACATACTCAGAGACTAGTGGTTCTGTGTGACTCAGTGACCCCTCTCGTCTATGACACGTCTCCTGTGACCCCGAGCCCTTCGATGTGGATGTTTCAATATGCTGTCCGTGCGGCCTGACTCAAACATCTCCATCTATTGACGTGACACCTCTCTCTCTCCCTCACTCACTTCTCCTATCCCTCGCTCTCTCTCTACCTCTCGCTCACCCTCCCTCCTCTATTTATTGACATGACACCTTCTCCCTTTCAAATACCATGCTTTTGCCACAACCTTGTCCCCAGATTCCGTTCCACATAAATGAACACAAGGAAACAGACGATACCTAGCGGCCTAATTTGAAAAATAAATAAACAATAAAAATATATACATTTTACACAACAAAGAAAATCTATTACAGGTCAACATCTAAATACTGCTCCCAGCTTTGATCAAAGCTCAGAACTCTTATATTCTTGATCTGACTGAGTTCTAATCACAACTGCCTCTTTGCGAATGAGTGGAATCATGAACAGTGGTTTGTTTGTTATGTTCGCCTGCATCCCCTGGATTTGCCTTTAGTAGCACATTCTCTCTCAAACAGCTAACTCCGCCCTCTCATGGCACAGGCTGAGGTCCTCTGTAGCTCAGCTGGTAGAGCACGGCGCTTGTAACGCCAAGGTAGTGGGTTCGATCCCCGGGACCACCCATACGAAAAATGTATGCACGCATGACTGTAAGTCGCTTTGGATAAAAGCGTCTGCTAAATATTATATTATATTATATTATAAATTAACTACCCCAGCTCGGAGTCGGCTCAAATAGGCAACTAGAGACCCTGCTTACAGTGTGTTTGCGAGATGCTGGACAAAATAAACATTTTAAACTGTCCCACGACTCTTGCCCTGTCTGCAGATATCCCCCAAACAAACAAAAAACAATTATCTGAGAATGAGTACACAACTGGTAAATAGTCACTTATAGATATGTCAGTCAGTCAGGTGACTAGCTGCTGGAAAATACTTCTAATGTAGAAAAATTGAAGGGCTCTGGCTAGTATTACTTAGCCAGCTAGAAGGATGAAGTAAGACGCTAATGTTAAGTGAAGCCTACCTCAGCATGACCAAAATATATACTACTAAGTTCTCGAAATAACTTTGCTTTATGTGGAGCTCAGTGGTGAGGTTGAGACAGGCTGCAATGCATGTGAGAGCGAGAGAGAGAGAGAGAAAGAGAGAGAGAGAGATTCCCAAACTTGGGGTCGGTCCCCATGTGGGGTCCCCTTAGAAAATCTGTACTAATCCTATTAAACAGTAACTTAAAAAAACAAAGATACAGTATGTTTCAGAGTGAACATCTCCACATGGCTTATCTTCCCTATAAGCCTACATTCAAATGCAATCAAAATGCAAACAATACAGTTGTAGAAATGTCATACGTTTCCGTTTATATCGGTGGTTGTTCGTCTTATCTCGATCGCCCACTGGAGTTTATAGTTTACCCATTACCCACCTTTTTTTATTTTACCACTACATCACTGATATTAATACAGAATCGTAAGTAATATTCTAATAATTCCTGTGAATGTGATAATGCAATCACTGATATCTGTTTGTGTGGATGTCTGTTTGTGCTCCATTGATGTCTGTTTGTGTGGAGCTTGATTAGTAATGCCTAGGAATACAAATGTGAATGCTATGTAATTTGAGAAAATATATCTATGTAAAGAGTTTGATGATTTTATGCAAATGATCATTACAACTGACTGAACAGTCGCTGATGCTAAGTGTCAGGGGTATAACATTACAATTGTATAGCTAATAGGCTATGTATTTGTAGATCAGCTGAGGTAAATGAACCTACAGCAGCCAAGGTGATAATGGCTGGGGTCAGTTTTGCTTATTTTTGCAGTTCTCCAAATAGCATTTTAAAGTGTTTTAATTGTATAGAAATGCAGTAAATGCCCCCGCATCCAGACCTCACTAAATCTCAAACCCTGGTTATGCCCCTGGGTGTTTCTAAAGATGTCTTATCTTCTCTCCTCTCCTCTCCTCCCCTCTGCAGATGGTGGGTGCCATATCTGATGTTTTCTTTTCTTATATCAAACCAAAGGCCACATCTGTACGGGTACCTTAACCAGATGCATATGTGCCGCCACGGTTACCTGACAACCCTCTGCAGATGTAACGGTGTTACACTGAAACAACATAAAGGACTTTGTTTAGCCAGAAAATATGTACGCTCCTTAGGTAGGGCTGTAGGGACGATCACAGAACCAGATAAAATACTTGTGTTAAATTTGTAACGGAATTACTTGTTTTAAGAACAGTTTATTCAATGTGCAATGTAGCGAGTTGATCATCATAATATGTATAGAACTTCAGGAAGGGGGGAGCACTGATTTTCAGAACATACAGTTGAAGTTGGAAGTTTACATACACCTTAGCCAACCACATTTAAACTCAGTTTTTCACAATTCCTGACATTTAATCCTAGTAAAATTCCCTGTCTTAGGTCAGTTAGGATCACCACTTTATTTTAAGAATGTGAAATGTCAGAATAATAGTAGAGAGAATGATTTATTTCAGTTTTTACATACACTCAGTTAGTATTTGGTAGCATTGCCGTTAAATTGTTTAACTTGGGTCAAACGTTTCGGGTAGCCTTCCACAAGCTTCCCACAATAAATTGGGTGAATTTTGGCCCATTCCTCCTGACAGAGCTGGTGTAAATGAGTCAGGTTTGTAGGCCTCCTTGCTCGCACACACACCTTTTCAGTTCTGCCCACAAATTTTCTATAGGATTGAGGTCAGGGCTTTGGCCACTCCAATACCTTGACTTTGTTGTCCTTAAGCCATTTTGCCACAACTTTGGAAGTATGCTTGGGGTCATTGTCCATTTGGAAGACCATTTGAGACCAAGCTTTAACTTCCTGACTGATGTCTTGAGATGTTGCTTCAATATATCCACATAATTTTCCTTCCTCATGATGCCATCTATTTTGTGAAGTGCACCAGTCCCTTCTGCAGCAAAGCACCCCCACAGCATGATGCTGCCACCCCCGTTCTTCACAGTTGGGATGGTGTTCTTTAGCTTGCAAGCAGCCACCTTTTTCCTCCAAACATAACGATGGTCATTATGGCCAAACAGTTTTATTTTTGTTTCATCAGACCAGAGGAAATTTCTACCAAAAATGTACGATCTTTGTCCCCATGTGCAGTTGCAAACCGTAGTCTGGCTTTTTTATGGCGGTTTTAGAGCAGTGGCTTCTTCCTTGCTGTGCGGCCTTTCAGGTTATGTCGATATAGGACTCGTTTTACTGTGGATATAGATACTTTTGTACCTGTTTCTTCCAGCATCTTCACAAGGTCCTTTGCTGTTGTTCTGGGATTGATTTGCACTTTTTGCACCAAAGTACGTTCATATCTGGGAGACAGAATGCGTCTCCTTCCTGAGCGGTATGACGGCTGTGTGGTCACATGGTGTTTATACTTGCATACTATTGTTTCTACAGATGAACGTGGTACCTTCAGGAGTTTGGAAATGTCTCCCAAGGATGAACCAGACTTGTGGAGCTCTACAATTTTTTTTCTGAGGTCTTGGCTGATTTCTTTTGATTTTCCCATGATGTCAAGCAAAGAGGCACTGAGTTTGAAGGTAGGCTTTGAAATACATCCTCAGGTACACCTCCAATTGACTCAAATTATGTCAATTAGCCTATCAGAAGCTTCTAAAGCCATGACATCCTTTTCTGGAATTTTCCAAGCTGTTTGAAGGCACAGTCAACTTAGTGTATGTAAACTTCTGACCCACTGGAATTGTGACACAGTGAATTATAAGTTAAATAATCTGTCTGTAAAGAATTGTTGGAAAAATGACTTGTGTCATGCACAAAGTAGATGTCCTAACCGACTTGCCAAAACTATAGTTTGTTAACAAGACATTTCTGGAGTGGTTGAAAAATGAGTTTTAATGACTCCAACCTAAGTGTATGTAAACATCCAACTTCAACTGTAAATGTAATGGTGTAGACAGTTCCGTGCAGACCCAGGCACATATTTTGGCAGAGGTTCTTTTGAAGATGTATCACTGGCTTATCATTTATTGAACGTTTTGTTTGTGTGTTTATTTACAGAGCGTAGGGAGTCCCCTTGGTACTAGCAAAGCCTCTACTAAGGCTAGA